>NW_024082204.1:174726-193334 GCF_003009895.1 Hyaena hyaena | reverse complement strand
AAAAAAAAAAAAAAAAAAAAGAGCAAATCCCCAGGAACAGGCCGCAGAGTCTGAGTGGTCAATGTGCCACACAAGGAGCATCGGTTCCCTTGCATGGAAAGCATTTGGTAGAGGCCCTATGGTCTTCCCATGGGCAAAGTTCCAGTGGACTTCAGAGAGAAGCCATATCTGCTGGGATTGGGACAGAGACATCAGAGTGAGATGAAGCCTGGCACCAGCTATGTGTTGTGACTTGCCACAATCCCTGAACCTCTGACTTTGCACAATTTTCTGGAAAATTTTCTGGAGCAAACTGGCACCAGGTCATTGCTCAGCAAGACCCTCTTCCAGAGGGTAATGTAATGGCGCCCCACTACGCCCTCCAAGCACATCCCCTAGAGGACAACACAATTCCATCCACCTCCTTAGCATAGAAGCTATAGAGGGCTTCATAGTTTTAGTTCTAGGGGAAACTGGATGTAACTTCATTCAGGTTTCATTCTGTTTGCTGGTTTATTGTCGGGTATTTTTGTTTGTTTTTGTTTTGTTTTGCTTCTTTATTTGGTTAAATGATTTTCTACTTTTCCCTTCTTTTACTTGAATAAAGGAAAAGAAAAATATTTTTCTTTTCCTTTTTAAATTCTGCTTTTGAAAATTTTTAAATTATGTTCTTACTTTTTTGGTAATTTTTAATTCTATTTCACTTTGTTTCATTTCATTCTATTTTATTATATTTTTTCATTTTAAAAATTTTATTGCCTTTTCTTTTCTTTCTATACTTTTCAATTTTTCTCTACTCTATCAATCTCCTTTGATACACATAAGATCTATTTTCTTTATTTGATTTTTTGTTTCCTTTTTTAATTTTTACTTTGTTTTTATAAATTAATTTTTCTTCTTCCAAAATGACAAAAGGAAGGAATTCACCCCAAAATAACAGGAAAAAATGACAGTCAGGAGCTTAAGCAACACATAAAAGCAAGATGTTTGAATTGTAGTGTTGAACCATGATTATGAAAATATAAGCTGAGGTTGGAAAAGCATAGATTCACTTTCTGTTGAGGTAAAGGAATAAAATATAGTCCGAATGAAATTAAAAATGCTACAATTGAGACACAATCTCAAATGGATGCCAGAGCATCAAGGATGGACAAAGGAGGGCAGTGAATCAGTGATATAAACGAAAAACTAGGGAAAATAAGGAAGCAGGCAAGAAAAAGGAAGGGAAAAAGTTAAAAGAGCACAATACAAGACTTAGAGAACTCAGTAACTTATTAAAAAGGACTAGAATCCAAATCATCAGAGTCCCAGAAGATAGAGAGAGAAAACAGGGCAGAAAGTTCATGTGAACAAATTACATTGGAAAACTTTCCTAATCTGGGAAAGGACACAGACATCAAAATCTAAGAAGTACAGGGAAGTCCCAGTAGAATTAACAAAACCAACCAGAAACAAGGCATATCATAGTCAATTCACAAAACACACAGCCAAGCAAAGAATTAAGAAATCACCAAGAGAAAAACAAAAGTCCTTAATGTATAAGGGGACTCAGATCAGGTTCACAGCCGACCTAACTACATAAATTTGGGAGGTCAGAATGGATTGGATAGATTATGCACGTTGATTGTGCATAATCAACGTGCACAATCAGAAAATAAAATGCAACCAAGAATTCTTAATCCAACAAAGTTTTCATTCAAAAGGGAAAAAGAGATAAATAATTCACCCAGACTAGCAACATCTATAGGAGATTATGACCACTAAACCAGCCCTGCAAGAAATTTAAAGGGGGAATTTTTTTTGAATGGAGAAAAGATGAAACAAAACAAAAAAATACCAAAACAACAAAGACTAGAAAGGACCAGAGAGCATCAGCAGAAACTCCAACTCTACAGGCAACACAATGACAATAAATTCAAATATTTCAGTACTCAGTCTAAATTTCAATGGTTTAAATGCTCTAATCAAAAGACATATAGAAACAGAATGGATAAGAAAACAAGATCCATCTATATGCTGTTTACAAGAGACCCATTGTAGACCTAAGTCCCCTGTAGATGGAAGGCAAGGTCATGCCAAACCCTGTATCATACTAATGGTTGCCAAAAGAAAGTTGGAGTAGCCATACTTATAACAAACTACATTTTAAAATAAAGACCTTAACAAGAGGTGAAGAAGGACATTATCTCTTTACTAAGGGGGCTATCCACCAAGAAGATATAACACTTGTAAACATTATATTCCCAAGGTGGAAGCAGTCACATATATAAGTCAATTAATGAGAAACATAAAGGAACTCATAGATAATGATACCATAATAGTAAGGGACTTCACCAACCCCACTTAAAGCAATGTACAGATGGTCTATGCAGAAAATCAACAAGAAAACAATGGCTTTGAATTACACATTGGACCCAGATGGATGTAAAAGATATATCCAGAATATTTCATCTTTATTCTCACCTCTGTCATTCTCTCTTTGTATATCCTCTTCTATCAGCACTGCCTCCACATTGCTCTTTATTTGTAACAGGGGTTTCTGGTTCTATGCTTTTAGATTGTATTTTTTTTTTGTCTGTTTGCATGTTTGTTTTATTTGTTTGTGTGTTTGCGTGTTTTTGTTTCCTATTTGATGGTTTTCTGTCTTCCTTTCCAGGGCTGACTCAAGGAACAATCCAAAGTACACCTGGTGGAAAGTCCAAAACATCACTTCAAATAGGGAAATAAAATCACCAAAGTAACAACAGAAAACAAGTAACACTCTCCAAAAACAACTCCTGAAATCCTAGACCGTGGACAGTGTATGAGCCCCTTTAATATAGCAGTACTCACAAGTGCAGAGCACATAACAAGTTTTTAAAAGTTACAAGGAACAGAAAACTAGCCAAAATGACAAAACAGAAGGTTTTCCCTCAAAAGTAATCCCAGTAAGAATTGATAGCTAAACAAGTGATCAAAACAGACATAAGCAAAATAACTTAACAAGAATTTAGAATAATAGTCATAAAATCAATTACTGGGCTTGAAAAAGGCACAACAGAGACTCCATTGCTGC
Source organism: Hyaena hyaena (assembly GCF_003009895.1). Taxonomy (NCBI): domain Eukaryota; kingdom Metazoa; phylum Chordata; class Mammalia; order Carnivora; family Hyaenidae; genus Hyaena; species Hyaena hyaena. Next base: position 190,300 of record NW_024082204.1, on the reverse strand, counting down.
AGAGACGAAAGATATAAAAATAGTCATGAAGAATTTAAAAATGATATAAGTGAGGTGGAAAATAAAATGGAGGTGGCCACAGCACAGACTGAAGAGGCAGAGGGGGGAATAGGTGAATTAGAAGATACAATTATGGAAAAAAGAGGAAGTCGAGAAAAAGATAAAATGACCCAGGTTCAAAAAAGGAGAATTAGTGAACTGATTGGTGCAATCAAACAGAACAATATCTGTATTATACACATTCTAGAAGAAGAAGAAAATGAAGAAGAAGAAGAAGAAGGAGAGAGAGAAAACGCTGAAGGGGTACTTGAACAAATCATAGCTGAGAACTTCCCCAACCTGGGGAAGGAAACAGACATTGAAATCCAAGAGGCACAGAAAACTCTTCTCAAATGTAACTTGAATCAATCTTCTGCATAATATATCACGGTGAAAAGAGAGAATTCTGAAAGCAGCTAAAATACAAGGATAAAGAGAGAATTCTGAAAACAGCTAGGGATAAACAAGCCTTAACATACAAAGATAGACAGATAAGAGTATTAGCAGACCTATCTACTGAAAATTGGCAGGCCAGAAAGGAATGGCAGGAATGTTTTAATGTGATGAGCAGGAAAAATATGCAGCCAAGAATCCTTTATCCAGAAAGCCTGTCATTCAGAATAGAAGGAAAGATAAAGTTTTTCCCAAACAAATAAAACCTGAAGGAATTTATCACCACTAAACCAGCCATGTAATAGATCCTAAGGGACACACTAGGAGGGAAATGTTACAAGGAACACAAAGTAGCAGAGACATCACTGCAAGGATCAGACAAAATAGACTTTAAAGTAAAGGAGGTAAAAAGAGATGATGAAGGATCTTATATAATAATTACAGAGTCTATCCATCAGGAAGAAGTGACAATTATCAATGTCTAAGCACCAAATTTGATAGCACCTAAATATATAAAACAATTAATTGCAAACATAAACAATCTTATTGATAAGAATGTGTTAATTGTTGGGGACATTAAAATTCCACTTACATCAATGGATAGATCAACTAAACACAGAATCATGAAAGAAACAATGTCCCTGAATGACACATTGGACCAGATGGACTTGGCAGATATATTTAGAACTCTACATCCAAAAGCAGTGGAATTCACTCTCTTCTGGAGTGCACATGGTACATTATCTAAGATAAATCACATACTCGTCACAAAACAGCCCTCAATAAATATAGAAAGAACTGAGATCATACCGTGCACACTTTCAGATCACAAAGCTATGAACCATGAAATCAACCACAATAAAAAGTGTTGTTAACATCCAAAAGCATGGAGGTTAAAGAACATCCTACTAAAGAACGAATGGGTCAATCAGGCAATTAGAGAAGAAATTAAAAAAAAAATACGGGAACAAACAAAATACAACAATACAAACAGTTTGGGATGCAGCAAAGGCAGCCCTCAGAGGAAAATACATTGCAATCCAGGCTTATCTCAAGAAACATGAAACACCCCAAATACAAAATCTTACAGCACGCCTAAAGGAACTAAAAGTGTAACAGCAAAGACACCTCAAACCAGCAGAAGAAGAGAAATAACGATCAGTGCAGAATAAACAATATAAAATCCAAAACAAACAAACAAACAAAAAGATTGAACATATCAATGAAACCAAGAGGTTGTTTTTTTGAAAACAAAATTGATAAACCTCTAACCATGTTTTTCAAAAGAAGAAGAGAGATGACTAAAAGATAAAATCACAAATGAAAATGGATCTATTACCACCAATCGCTCAGAAATACAAGGAATTATCAGGGAGTACTGTGAAAAATTATATACCATCAAACTGAACAACCTGGAAGAAATGGACAATCTCCTAAACACTCACACACTACCAAAACTCAAACAGGAGGAAATAGAAATTTTGAACAGACTCATAACTAGTGAAGAAATTTAATCAGTAATTAGAAATCTCCCAATAAATAAGAGCCCTGCATCAGATGGCTTCCCTGGGGAATCATACCAGACATTTAAAAAAGAGTTAATGCCTATTTGCTGGAGTCTAGCTCCAGCCAGTCCAGGGGTCCCCGAAAGATGGACGGTGTCAGTGAGAGAGAGTGAGAGAGCCCCAAGATTGTTTCTGATCACCAGGCAGGCGTTTCTGTCCTGTTAGCTTTTGTGTCTTTATTTATAGTTCAAATATAACATGACATCTGAAAATGGAATTTTTACAATGGATAATTCTCTGTGATAAGAGGCTTTGGAAAGTGTACAAAAACAGGTTTTACAGAGTATTGTTGCAGAACTACCCCAATCATAGTGAGATTGAGTAAATTTTACAACTAAGAAAATAATAGTGTGTGCTTAGTGAAAAACGGGATAACATACACATTTATTTTAAGTCAATAACGCTAAGATTAAGTTATAAGTTAAGTTGCATATATATAGGCTAGGAGACATTCTGTCTGGCTTGCAAGAGGAAGAATGTATTTGAGCTGATTAATAAGTTGTTTGTGCAAACATTTTTTATTTGATGCTGAATCCATAAACACCATGGGGGCCCTAAATGTGTCAGCCTTTGTATTGGGGTTTATGTTTTAGCTACTCTTATCTATCCTCATCCCAGCTGCCAGTGTAAGGGAAGGTGTTTGTGGAATGTAGGCCTTAGGGAAGGGAATGCTATACATCACCAGTTAGCAAAGGTATATGTAGTAACTTATGTTCTGCTCTTATCTGTTCCTTCTCTCTAAATTAGGCTGTCCCTGGACCAGAATTAATTGTCCAGTTATATTCCTTATGGCACCGGAGAGCCAACCGTACCTTTAAAGTGTTTAGCTCATTTCTAATACATAGAATAGCCTCTTTCTTGGGTGCATTTACCTTTGTGTTTAGCTTTTTTGTCTATGATTTCTTGAATAGCTACAGCATGAGAAACATTTTTGATTAGTTGATTTACATGTTGAGTTGTATTAACCTCTTGGACTATTGCGATGGTAGAAACGGAAATGTACAAATAAAGGTCAATCATTTATGAGAAAGGGTCATTAGTCTGTTTGTAGTTCAAGGGAAGTATCGAGGAATAAAGCACTTGCCAGAGACATGATGTCTGTCCCCATCATCACAAAACAAGTTCCTACAATAATTTCCTTCACAAGGTGCAATCATCATATGAGGGCCAGAATAAGGGGACAATGCATTCCCGATACCAATCAACAAGGTACTTTGGAGGTCGGTACTCAAGCAGAAATAATTGAGTGGGGGTGGATATCGGTAGTCATCTGATGGAAAGAGGCCATGCAAACTTGCCTTAACCTTAGAAGGAGTTTTCTTGACTAGTGGGTTCAGAATGTCTCCCAACACCTATTCTTCTCAAGCTGTTCCTAAAAGTAGAAATGGAAGGAAAACTTTCAGACTCATTCTATGAAGCCACCATCACTCTGATTTCAAAACCATACAGAGATCTAGAAACAAACAATTATAAGAAAATATCCATGATGAATTTGAATATGGATGCAATAATTCACAACATGACACTAGCAAATCGAATTCAAAAGGATATAAAAAGAAGTATTCACCATGAATAAACTGGATTCATTCCTGGGTTGCTGGTCTGGTTCAATATTCGAAAATCAATCAATGTGATACATCACATTAATAAAAGAAAGGCAAGGACCATATGATCCTGTCCATAAGTGCAGAAAAAACTTTTGACAATATATAGCAACTTTTCTTAATTAAAAACCCTCGAGAAAGCAGGGATGGAAAGATCATAAACATCATAAAAGACATTAAGGGAAAGCCCACAGCTAGTATTATCCTTAAAGGGGGAAAGCGTAAGAAATTAGGAAAATGATCAGGAACATGACTGGGATGTATGCTGTCATCACTGTTGTTTAAAATAGTGTTGGAAGTCCTAGCATCAGCAATCAGACAACAAAAGGAAATAAAAGACATCAGAGTTGGCAATGAAGAAGTCAAATTTTCACTTTTCGCAGACGATATGATACTCTACATTTAAAATCCGACAGACTCCAACAAAAGACTGCTAGATCTGACACAGGAACTTAAGAAAGTCCCAGGTACAAAATCAATGTAAAGAAACTTTCTGCATTTTTATACACTGATAATGAAGCAACAGAAGGAGAAAGAAAGAAACTGATCCCATTCACAATTGCACAAAAAATAAAATAAAATAAAATAAAATAAAATAAAATAAAATAAAATAAAATAAAATAAAATAAAATAAAATAAAAAAATAAAATACATAGGAATAAACCTAACCAAAGATATAAAAGATATGTATTCTGAAAAATATAAAACTTATGAAGAAAGAAGACACAAAATAATGGAAAAAACATCCCATGCTTACGGATCAAAAGAATAAATATCATTAAAATATCAATAGTACCCAAAATTCTACACATTCAGTACAATCCCAATCAAAATTGCACCAGCATTCTTCTCAAGCCTGGAACAAACAATCCTAAAATATGTATGGAACCACAAAAGACTCCGAATAGCCGAAGTAATATTAAAGAAAAAAACCTTATGTAGAAACTAATTTGACAATAAACTATTTGTAAAAAAAAAAAAAAAAAAAAAAAAAAAAAAAAAAAAAAAANGAAAAAAAAAAAAAAAAAAAAAAAAAAAAAAAAAGAAAAAAACCAAAACGGGAGACACCACCGTCCCAGACTTTAGCCTCTACTAGAAAGCTGTAGTCATTAAGACAGTATGACATTGGCACAAAAACAGACACACAGACCAATGGAGTAAAATAGAGAACCCAGAATTAGACCCATAAATATATGGTCAACTAATCTTTGACAAAGCAGGAAAGAGTATCCAATGAAAAAAGACAGCCTCTTTAACAGATGGTGCTGGGAGAACTAGACAGCAACATGTGGAAGAATGAAACTAGACCACTTTCTTAAACCATACACAGAAATAAACTCAAAATGGATGAAGATCTTGAATGTGAGAAAGGAAACCATCAAAATCCTACAGGAGAAAACAGGAAAAAACCTCTTTAACCTCAGGCACTTCAATGTTTTTTTTTTTTTTACTCGACACATCTTCAAAAGTGATGGAATCAAAAGCAAAAAAGAACTTTTAGGATTTCCTCAAGATAAAAACCTTCTACACTGCAAATGAAACTCCCCCCAAAACTAATAGGCAACTGATGGAATGGGAAAAGATAGTTGCAAATGACATATCAGATAAATGGCTAGTATCCAGAATCTATATGTTACTGATCAAACTCCACATCACAAAAACAAATAATCCAGTGAAGACACAGGGAGAAGACATGAATAGACACTTCTCCAAAGAGGACATCCAGATGGCCAAGAGACACATAAAATGATGCTCAACTTCACTCGTCATCAGGGAAAAACAAATTCAAACCACACTGAGATATCACCTCAGGTCAGTCAGTGTGACTAAAATGAACAAATCAGGAGACTATAGATACTGGCAAGGATGTGCAGAAATGGGCAACCTCTTATACTGTTGGTGGGAATGCAAACTGGTGTTGCCACTCTGGAAAACAATGTGGAGGTTCTTCAAAAAATTAACAGTAGAACTCCCCTATGACTCAGGAATAGCACTGCTGGGAATTTACCCAAGGGAGACAGAAGTGCTGATGCATAGAGGCACATATACCCCAATGTTTATAGCAGCACTTTAAACAATAGCCAAATTATGGAAAGAGCCTAAATGTTCATCAACTGAAGAATGGCTCAAGACGTGGTTTATATACACAATGGAATACTACTTGGCAATGAGAAAAAATGAAATCTGGCCATTTGTAGTAACATGGATAGAGCTGGAGGGTGTTATGCTAAGGGAAATAAGTCAGGCAGAGAGAGACAGATACTGTATGTTTCCACAAATATGTGGATCTGGAGAAACGAAGGTGAAGGGGAAAAATAGTTACAGAGAAGGAGGGAGGCAAACCACAGGAGACTCTTGAATACTGAGAACAAACTGAGGGTTGATGGTGGTGGGAGAGAGGGACAAGTGGGTGATGGGCATGGAGGAGGGTACATGTTGGGATGAGCACTGGGTGTTGTATGGAAACCGATTTGACAAATTATTTTATTAAAAAACAAAAATAAATAAATAACATCCTACTAAAGAACAAATGGGTTAACCAAGAAATTATAGCAATGGACACAGAATCTAAACAGAAAATCAACAACGAAACAATTGCTTTGAATGACACACTGGACCCAGATGGACATAACAGACATATTCAGAACATTTCATCCTAAAGGGACAGAATACACATTCTTCTTGAGCACACATGGAACATTCTCCAGAATAGATCCCATACTTGGTGGGGCACAAATCAGCCCTCAGGAAGTAAAAAATAATAATAACAATAATTCAGACAATACCTTTCATATTTTCTTTTTTTTTAAATTTTTTATGTCTTTATTTTATTTTGAGAGACAGACAGCGAGCGGGAGAGGGGCAGAGAGAGAGGGAGACACAGAATCTGAAGCAGACTCCAGGCCTTGAGCTGTCAGCACAGAAACCCACGTGGGGCTCAAACCCACGGACCATGAGATCATGACCTGAGCCAAAGTCGGATGCTCAACCTACTGAGCCACCCAGGCACCCCCTTTCATATTTCAATACTTAATGCTATGAAACTCAAAATCAACCACAAGTAAAAATAAAATGGAAAGCTAACAAATACTTGGAGACTAGAGACTATCCCACTAAAGAATGAATGGGCTCACCAAGAAGTGAAAGAGGAAATTAAAAATGCATGGAAGCCAATGAAAATGATAACACCACACCCCAAAACCTTTGGGGTACACAAAGGTGGTCATATAAGGGAAGTATAGAGTAACCCAGGCCTTCTAAAGAAGGAAGAAAAGTCATGTACACAACCTAACCTTACACCTTAAAGGGCTGGAAAAAGAACAACAAATAAAAACCAAAAACAGCAGAAGACAGGAGATAATGAAAATTAGAGCAGAAATCAATGCTATTGAAACCAAAACTTAGTAAAAGAGATCAATGAAGCCATGAGCTGATTCTTTGAAAGAATTTACAAAATTGATAAACACCTATTTAGTTCAATTAAAAAGATAATGGAAGGACCCAAATAAATAAAATCAAGAATGAAAGAGGAGAGATCATAGCCAACACTGCAGAAATGCAAACAATAATAAGAAAATATTATGAGCAATTATACGCCAATAAAATGAGGAATCTGGAAGAAATGTGAAAATTCCTAGAAACATATAACCCACCAAAACTGAAAGAAGAAGATAAAGAAAATATAAAAAGATTTATAACCAGTAAAGAAATCAAATGTGTAATCCAAAATCTCCCCAAAAAACAAGGGTTCACGGCCAGATGGCTTTCCAGGGGAATTCTAACAAACATTAAAGAAGCGCTAACACCTATTCTTATGAAACTCTTCCAAAAAATAGAAATGTAAGGAAAACTTCCAAAGTCATTTATTAAACCATCATTACCTTGATTTCAAAACCAGACAAACATCCCACTGAAGAGGAGAACTACAGACCAATTTACTTGATGAACATGGATACAATAAAACTCAACAAGATACTAGCCCACCGGATCCAACAATACATTAAACGAAATTTTCACCACGATCAAGTGGTATTTATACCTGAGATGCAGGAATGGTTCAATATCTGCAAAACAATCAATGTAATATCACATCAGTAAAAAAGACAGGACGCAAATGATCCTCTCAATTGATACAGAGAAAGCATTTGACAAAATATAACATACTTTCTTGATAAAAACCTTTGCAAAACTACGGATAGAAGGATCTTACCTAAAGATCATAAAAGCCATATATGAAAGACCCACAATTGATATCATTCTCAATGGGGAATTTTTAGAGCCTCCCCCTAAGGTCAGAAACATGACAGAGATGTCCACTCTTTCCACTGTTAGTCAACATATTATTGGAAGCCCTAGTCTCAGCAATCAGATAACACAAAGAATAGAAGGCATCCAAATGGACAAGGAGGAAGTCAAGCTTTAATTTTTGCAGATGACATGACTCTATATGGACAATTCAAAATATTCCATGAAAAACCTGCTAGAACTGATCCATTAATTCAGGAAAGTCTCAGGATATAATATGAATGCACAGAAATTGATTGTATTACTATACACTAATAATGAAACAACAGAAAGAGAAACCAAGGAATTGATCCCATTTACAATTACACCCACAATTATAAAATACCTAGGGATAAATGTAACCAAAGAGGTGGAAAATCTATACACTGAAAACTATAGACAGCTTATGAAAATCATAGAAGACATACAAAAAAAAGGAAAAATATTCCAAGCTTCTGGACTGGCAAGAAGAAATGTTGTTAAAATGTTGATACTACCCAAAGCAATCTACATATTCAATGCAATCCTTATCACAATAATTCCAGCATTCTTTACAGAGATAGAACAAAGAACACTAAAATTTGTGTGGAACCAGAAAAGACCCCAGATAGCCAAAGCAATATTTAAAACATAGAGTCATCACAATTCCTACTCCAAGCTGTATTACAAAGCTGTAAATATAAAGACAGTATGGTTCTGGCATCAAAACTTACATATGGATCGATGGAACATAATAGAGAATCCAGAAATGGACCCACAAACTTATGGCTAACTAATTTTTAACAAAGCAAGAGAGAATATACCTTTGAAAAAAGATAGTCTCTTCAGTAAATGGTGTTGGGAAAACTGGACAGCGACATGCAGAAGAATGAACCTGAGCCACTTTCTTAACGTATACAGGAAAATAAACTCAAAGTGGATGACAGACCTAAATGTAAGATAGGAAGTCATCCAACTGTTGGATGAGAAAACAGGCAACAACCTCTTTGACCTTGGCTGCGGCAACTTCTTACTTGACATGCCTCTGGAGGCAAGGGGACAAAAGGAAAAATGAACTATTAGGACCCTCATCAAGATTAAAAGCTTCTGCACAGTAAAGCAAACAGTCAGAAAAACTAAAAGACAACGAACAGAATGGGAGAAGATATTTGCAAATTACATATTAGATAAAAGTTTAGTATCAAAAACCTATGAAGCACTTATCAAACTCTACACCCAGAAAACAAGTAATCTGGTGAAAAAAATGGACAAAGACATAGACAGTTTTTCCAAAGAAAACATCAGATGGCTGACACATGACAAGATACTCAACATCACTCATCATCAGGGAAATACAAATCAAAGCCACAATGAGACACCACCTCACACCTGTCAGAATAGCTGAAATTAACCACTCAGGTAAAAACAAATGTTGGTGAGGATGGGGATAAAGAGGAACTCTTTTGCACTGCTAGTGGGAATGCAAACTAGTGCAGCCACTAGGAAAACAGAATGGAGGTTTCTCAAAAATTAAAAATAGAACTACCTTTGACTCAGCAATTGCACTACTAGGTAGTTATCCAAAATGCACAGGAGTGCTATTTTGAAGGGGCACAAACACCCTAATGTTTATAACAGCACTATCAACAATTGCCAAATTACAGAAAGATCAAATATCTATATATTGATGATTAGATAAAATTGAGTGGTATATATACACAATGTAATATTATTTGGTGATCAAAAAGAATCAAACCTTGCCACTTGTAACAATATGGATGGAAATAGAGTGTATTATGCTAAGCAAATTAAGTTAGATAAATAAAACTACGATATGACTTCACTCATATGTGGAAGTTGATATTCAAAATAAGAGAAAGCAAATCAAAAATAATATAAAACAGAGAAGGAGACACACCAGAAGAAACTCTTAAATAGAACAAACTGAGGGTTGCTGGAGGGATGGTGGGTGGCGGGATGGACTAAATGGGCAAGGGACATCAAGGAGGGAATTTGTTGGGATGAGCCCTAGGTGTTATATATAAGTAATGAAATCACTAAATTCTTTTACTGAAAACATTATTACACTTATGTTAGCTAACATGGATGTAAATTTCAAAAATAATAATTAATAATAAATAAAAAATAGATAAAATTGTAATATATTTCAATAACAAAAATGGACAATATAACTATGTAAAACAGACACAATATTTAACTATAAGGATGAGAATAAAAAACAAAAATATGACTCCATTGTTAGAAATGACTCAAATGGGAAAACTAAATTATATTTTATAGGAGTCCAGGCATAATTGTCTGAATAAGGAATTAAAAATGACCATTTTACCAGTATCCACTGACTCAGAATCGTGAATTCCTATAGGCAAGATTCTTTAACCTCACCACTATGGTCATTTTAAGTCAATTGATTCTTTGTCTTGGGGCCTATTCTGTACATTGTGGAATGTTTACTGACATATCTATCTATTTCTGACTGTATGGCATGAACAACACTATTTCTTGCCTTGCTAGGACAACTAAGACTGACTCTATACACTGCAAAATACCCCCTATGTGGGGACAACTGTCCTATTATGGTCATCTAAATAGAGAGAGGAGAATGTGATAAAAAGGAGCATCCTAGAGAAGTTCTATATATTTTTTACATAATTAGCGTTTACAGGAGCTTGATTTTATACTTTTTTCATAGATTTTATCTACACGTTTTCAAACGACTTCCCTGTACATTCTATAATTCACAACACACACACACACACACACACAAATACACTGTTAATTTAAAAATAAAATTACCTATTTTGACTGATATCTCAGTCTGTCCTTTTTCCCATGTTATAGATCTTGTGCTAATCCTTGGAATAACTCCATAGAGACAAGCTATAACAAATGGTCCTCAGGACCATTGTCAGGTATATCTCCTCCTCCTCCTCCTTCTCCACCTGCCACTGAAGACCTCACAGATGCAGTTTAGCTGCTTCTTTGATGCACATATTTTAAGCAAGCTATTAGCAGTGTGAAGCATTGATTAAAATCTACTAAAGATAATGCAACTGTAAATACCTACATTTGATTGTACCCTCTCATATATGAGAGTAAAATATTATCGGGTCTAATAAAGTGGGATTATTTTTGAAAGTAAGTGTTAAAATTTAAAAAGGATGTAACTTGAGCAATATACATGTCTTACATGTTATGAATCCTGCTTCAGGTTACCATAAAGTATTGCAGAACTAAGACTTCAAGTTTTTATGGGATGGACACAGTTTGATCCATAAGAGATCTTTTCTCTCCTTTGTTTATCCCTCCTCTTTATAACTATGGGATACAATGAGGAAAATACCATTTCAGGGTCTTTTCTTATGTTTTATCATAGGCTGAATATGTTTCATTTCAAAGCTCAGTTCAGAAGTCACCTACTACAAAATGCATGTCTTAGCCATGCCATTTCAATTAGTTATATAGCTATATACTTTGCCTATCTGAATTTGTATTATTATTATTATATTATCTATAAGTGTAATATTTGTTGTAAACTAAAACCTCAGCTCCTATAAGGCTGACTCTGTATTGTTCAGTGCTGTATGTTCAGACCCTCTAACTAAACAAGTAATAGGGACTCTGTTTTTTGCTTGACTGACCAACCTGAGTATTAGGTATGGTTGCATATATATGTAAAAATGCATGTTATGAGTAAATAAGTAAAAGTAAAAAATAATTGAATTAGTACATAATAAGTATTAAACACCAATAACCTTTGAGAAAAAAAGAAAGAAAAAAACAGACTAAAACAACATTCAAAAATATTTTAATCATATAATACAAAATTCTTGCAGTGGTCAGTTTTGTGTAGTGAGTACATAGTACTTCATAAAATGTTCTTGCTCAATTCATATACTGATGTATTTTTAAATAAAATATTAGAAAGATCAACCTCACTGACAACAAGTAAAAGGAAACAGAAAGGTTTAAGCTCTCTAGGTCCAGAAGTCGGGAAACATAGCAGAATTTGAGGATCCTAAGCTCACGTTATTGCATGGACACACTATGTTAACAACCACATCACTGCAACTAACTCAAAAAAGGACTCAAAGCCTGGCATATCAGACATTCCAGAGTTAATCACAGAAAAAAAAACCACATTAAAAAAAGATGGAGATATGGTTGGGAACCAAAATCATTGCTAGAGTAACCAGGAATGGGGGAATGTGTATCACAAGCATTGAGAAGTGAGAGAATCAGACCCCACAGCATGCACCCCAGTCATGGGCGCGCCCCCATGATGAGTCATCTTTACACTTCACTTGGAAAATCAAGCTTAACTTGGTTAACTTGTGGATCTTCACTTTGTGGGGTTTTAAAATCAGCAGAGCTTAACTCTGGTTACTTTAAATATCAGTAGGCTTACCGTGGGTGAACTGGAGGGCAATAGGAAACTGAATCCCTGACCTTAAGTAGACAGTATAACAAGTAACATCCCCAAGATATAGCATTGAAGCAGCATTTGGATAAGATCCTAGGATATTCATAAAGGAAATTTATTTGCTAATCTCAGAATGTGTACTGGAATTATAGGAACGAAGTGTTCTTCAAGAAGAAAAGACCTGGCAGTTTCCATTTCTCTCCCTCTTCTCCCAGTGTAGAGAGCCAGACACTTGTGGGAACCAGGACAAACACTCCCCACCATGCTACAACACATGACTCACCCCCTTATTTTTCTGTTTATCCACTCCATCTAACCTGCCTCACAAAATAGGCCTCTCTCCAATGAAACTCTGACCCTGAAACACACTGCAAACAACACTGGCATGGAGCAGTGCCACCAGTGACTCATGCCCTTGGAGAAAAGAAAATAAGCCACACACACCAGTGTGGTTGCAATACCACCAGCCACATTATAGCTGGAAGGGCAGAGAATTCCCTGCCATCAAAGAAACTGGAGCCTCAGGAGACAGATGAGGGTAGGCTGCTGGCCCTGCTCACCTAAAACCTCTCAGAAGACAACAAGGGGTGTGGGAAGCCCTGAAGTTCACTATGATGACAGCTTCAACAGACAGACTAGGGGTAGATATTTGTCTGATGGCAGGGCTAGCCCTCCAATGAAAATTTCCCAGAGGGCAGCACAGGGAGAGAGCCCTAGGCCAGTGTGAATACAGTTCCAGCTGATGGATTGAGGAAATTCATCTGGTCTTACTACTGAGACCACCCTACTATAAGCCTGCAGTATCCCCAGACTGTCCCCTATAGAACAGGGATCAAAACTGGTGCAGTGCACCATACCACAAAAAGTGTACAATTGCAGTTAAATTGACCAAAAATATAGACACTAAGCTCCACCTAAGTAGGGTGCACAGCACGTATAAGAGACACCTCTGAAATGCCTGATTATAGCACACTAAAGGGCACCACAATACCTCTTCATCATAAGGCCACGATTTGCAAGACCAGAGGCATTTCTGACTCTTCTAATAGATGGAAATAAACACAGAGTTAGACAAAATGAGGAGAGAGTTGTCTCAAATGAATGAACAGAAGAAAAACACAGAGAACTAGCTACATAAAACAGACATCAACAGTATCTTTAATTAAGAATCCAAAGTAATGGATACAGAGATACAAACTGGACTTCAGAAAAGAGTGGAGAATCTCAGAGATACATTCAACAAAGAGATTAAAGTGATATATATTATATATATAATATATATTATATATATAATAAAATTATATATATGGTATTATACATATATGTATATATATACATGGTATTATACATGAAGTAGAAGAATGGATCAATAACTTGGAAGAGATGAGGATAAAAACTAACAAAACTGAACAGCATATAGAATAAAAGAATAATAAAAATGAGGACAAGTTTAGGGAAATCAATGACATCGTCAAACATAATAACATCCAAATTATAGGGTTTACAGAGGAGGAAGTGGGGAGCAGAAAATGGATCTGAGAAAATAATAGCTAAAAGTTTTCTAATCTCTGCAAGGAAGCAGATATTCAGACACAAGAGGCACAGAGATCCTCCAACAAAATTAACCCAAGCAGGTCCACCCCAAGAGACATAGTAATTAAAATGGCAAAATGTAGTGATGAGAGAGCATTAAAAGGAAGAAAAATAAACAAAATAGTTACATATAAAAAACTTACATGGTTTTCAGATACTTTTTTACTGAAAGTTTACAAGCCAGAAAGGAATGGCATCATATGTTCAAAGTACTGAAAAGGAAAAACCTGCAGCCAAAAATACTTGACCAGGAAGGTTATCATTTAGTATAGAAGGAGAGATATAGAGTTTCCCTGACAAACAAAAGATAAAGGAGTTTATTATCAATAAGGCAGTCCTAAAATAAACATTAGTAGGAGTTCTTTGAATGAAAAGACCATAATCAGTAGTAAAAAATGTATATATGAAAGAATAAAATTTAATTGGTAAGTGGAAACATAATATAAATGCATTAAAATCAGTTACAATTGGGTAAAAGATTCACAAAATAAAAGGATGCAAATGATGACATCGTGTACATGAAATGTGGGGATAGGAATAAAATTTAGTGCTTTCAGAATGACTTCAAATTTAAGTGACCATCAACTTAATGTATCTGCTGTATGAATAAGATGTTATATATGAGCCAAATGGTAACCACAAATCAAAAACTTGTATCTATACACACAAAAAAATTAAAGGTATCCAAACATATGACTAAAGAAACCATCAAATCATAAGGGAAGACAGCAAGAGAAGAAGAAAGAAACATAGAACCACAAAAGCTGCCATAAAACAACTGACAGAATGTCAATAAGTACAAACTCATCAATAATCAATTCAATAGAAATGGATTAAATGCTGCAATTAGAAGACAGAGTATGGCAAAATAGATAAAAGTCACATGGAGATTGAAAGTGAAGGGATGGAAAAACAGGTACCACGCAAATGGAAGTCACAGGAAACCTCATGTAGCAATACATGTATCGGTCAAATTAACCTTAAAACCAAGACTGTATCCAGAGACAAAAAAAAAACAAAAAAACAAAAAAACAAAAAAAAAAACACTACATAATAATGAGGTGAATAGCCAAATAGAGAACATACTGATTGTAAATATTTATGTGCCCAACATCACAGTTCCTAATACATAGAACAACTATTAACAGACATAAAGGAAGAAATTGACAGCAATAATAGTAGGGGACTTTAACTGTCACTTACATCAATGAATACATTATCCAAAGAGAAAAAAATGGTGTCTGAAGTAACACATTGGGTCAGACAGTCCTAGAATATATATATTCAGAACATTCCATCCAAAAACAGCAAAATACAGAAATGCTGATGCATAGGAGCACATGTACCCCAATGTTCATAGCAGCACTCTCAACAATAGCTAAAACATGGAAAGAGCCTAAGTGTCCATCCACGGACGAATGGATCAAGAAGATGTGGTTTATCTATACCATGGAATACTACATGGCAATGAGAAACAATGAAATCTGGCCATGTGTAGCAACGTGGATGGACCTTGAGGGTGTTATGCTGGGCTAAATAAGTCAGGCAGAGAAGGACAAATATCATATGTTTGCACGTATAGGAGGATTAGGAGGAACTTAACGGAGGACCATGGGTGAGAAGAAGGGGGGAAATGGTGGGGGAAGGGGAGAGAGGCAAACCAGGAGAGACTC
>NW_024082204.1:69011-174663 GCF_003009895.1 Hyaena hyaena | reverse complement strand
CACTGGGTGTTATATGGAAACCAACTTGACAATAAACTATTTGTAAAAAAAAAAAAAAAAAAGAAAAAGAAAACAGCAAAATACATTCTTTTCAAATGCTTGTGAAAAGTTCTTCAAAACACATCAAACTTTAGGCCAGAAAACAAGTCTTAACCAATTCAGAATATTGAAATCACATCGTGCATCTTTTCCAATTACAACAATATGAAACTGCAAACAAAAGGAATTAAGGGAAGATGAGAAATACATGTAGAATCAGTACCATGTTACCAAATAATGAATGGGTCCACCAAGAAGTCAAAGAGGAAATAAAAAATACATGGAGACAATTAAAATGAAAACAATGTTGCCCAAAATCTTTGTTAGCAAAAGCTGTTATTAGAGGGAAGATATAGCAATGCAGCTTTAACCAAGGACTAAGGAAAACTTCAAATAAACAATGTAACCTTGACTAAAGGAGCTAGAAAAGGAAGCACAGCTACAAACCAGCACAGAGAGGAAACGATAAAGATTACAGTAGAAGTAAATGAAAGAGATACTTAAAACACACACACACACACACACACACACAAACTGAACACTGCAACTGAAACCAGGAACTAGCTCTTTGCAAAGAGCTTTTTGATAAAGCTTTATTCAAATTCATAGAGGGAAGAGAAAGAGATGAGGAAAGGACTCAAATTAATAAAAGCAGGGGCTCCTGGGTGGCTCAGTCAGTTAAGCGTCTGACTTCGGCTCAGGTCATGATCTCACAGTTCATGTGTTCTAGCCCCTTGTGGAGCTCTGTGCTGACAGCTAGCTCAGAGCCTGAAGCCTATTTCGGATTCTGTGTGTGTCTCTCTCTCTGTCCCTCCCCTGCTCATGCTGTCTCTCTTTCTCTCTCTCTCATAAATAAATAAAACATTAAAATTTGTTGAGTTTATTTTATTTTTTCATTTATTTTATTTTTATTTTTTAAATAGTTTATTGTCAAGTTGGTTTCCATATAACACCCAGTGTTCATCCCCACAAGTGCCTTCCTCCATGACCATCACCCCCCTTCCACTTTTTCCACCCCTATCAGCCCTCAGTTTGTTCTCAACATTCAAGAGTCTCTCATGGTTTGCATCCCTCCCTCTCCCCCACTATTTTTCCTTTTCTTCTCCCCCACGGTCCTCCGTTAAGTTCCTCCTAATCCTCCTATATGTGCAAACATATGGTAGCTGTCCTTGTCTTCCTGACTTATTACGCCCAGCATAACACTCTCAAGTTAAGAAAAAAAATACCAGAAGTAAAGGAGGAGAAATAACAATACCCCAAAAGTACTTTGAAAAAGTATATGCAAGGGAATTGGACAATCTAGAAGAAAATGAAATTACCTAGAAACATACAACCTTCCAAAATTGAATTGGAAAGAAACAGAAAATCAATATACACTAATCACTGTTAATGAAATTGAACCGATAGTAAAAAAACAAAAACAAAAACCCACAAACATAAGTCCAGGATTAAACAGCTTCACAGATGTATTCTACCAAATATTTAAAGAAGAGATAATAGCATTATTCTCAAAATTTTCCAAAAAAACAGTGGAAGTAGAGCTTCCAAACACATTCTACAAGGTCAGCATTCTCCTGATTCCAAAACTAGAAAAAAGACTACTATAGAAAATAAAATTACAAGTCAATATCTCTGTGAATATAGGTATAAAATCTTCAACAAAGGTTAGCAAACCAAACTTAACAGTATGTTTTAAAATATAATCATTATGATCAAGCGAGATTTATCCCAGGGATACAAGGGTGGCTTAATACTTCTAAATCATTCAACATGATACATCATATTAACAACAACAAAAAAAAAGAGGATGAAAAATATACACTATTTCAACAGATGCATAAAAAGCTTTTAAAAATGTACAACATCCATTTTTGGGAAAAAACTCCAAACAGAGTGGGGTTAAAAGAAATATACCTCAATATGATTAAAAAAAAAAAACATATGGGAAAACCCTAGATATAAGATCAACTCAAAAGTGAAAAATTTAAGGATTTTCCTCTAAGATAAGTAACAACACAAGGATGTCCACTCTACCAGCATAATAAATGACCTTCTAGCTACAGCTAGAAAGATATTCCATGCTAATGGTTTGGGAGAATCAGTATAATTAAAATGACCATACTATCAAAAGCAAACTACAGATCTAATTCAATCCCTATCAAAATACCAACATTTTCAAGAAAGGAGTTAAGATGAGAAAGAAGTGGGCGACTCTGGGTTTTCCTCCTACCTCAAACATAGCTGTATCTATGTATGATTACTTGAGACAGCCCAGGAACACAGATCTGCAGTGTAGCACAAGGATATCCACAACTGAAGGAAGACAGCTTGGAAATGTAAGATGTCTGGATGTGAATTAGGGGAGAGAAAATGGTGGATCCATGGAGAGGGGCAGCCCTTTTTATGGAGAGAAAACAGGGAGAGAAAGTGAGAGGCATTGAGAAAGTGTGACATTGAACTAGCACAAGAGGAAAACCCCTCTGGACCAAGGACTGGGGAGTGAGAAGTACTGAGTGTTCCCGTTCTATTTGCAAACAGCTTTTAGAGCTAAAACTCTAAGGTTTTGGAAGTGTGTGACTTTCTCAGGAGTGGAGTTCTTGTGTGTGCTCCTGGAGAGAAGGGATCTGGCCCAGGAATGCATGGTGTTGTGGAGTGATCTCTGGGGTGCACGGGATGGGAGGGCAACAATATCCTACATGGAGTACTTTTGGAAGAGGGTTTATTGCCTATACAAGTACAAAAGACCCTTTTGTGACAGCCAAAAGCCTTTCATTATTAGACCATGGAGGCTCAACTCAGGAGGAGGGGAAAGGTTCCACACCATGCAGATCCTTTAAGACTGAGTTTTGAATCCCAGCTGCATGTCAAAGAAAAAACACAGGGGAGTTTTGAAGCCAGAGAGACTGGCTTCCTCTGCTAATCTGTGAGATCTGACTGAACAGCAGGGGTGGAGATGCCCAGTCCTAGGATGAGGGATGAGGGTCACACCATTTTCCCCTCAACTCCAACATAGTGGGAATTGAGTGCAACACAGAGGCCCCCAAGGGATGCAAGACCCACCTTCACCAAACCCTTCCCCTCTGTGTCTAGAAACTGGTGCCAATTTGCTCAGGAAAGAGGGACATGGAGCCAATGTAACTGTCCTCTCCTCCATACCAGTGGAGCCAGCAGCACAGACCCAGGTACCAACAGACAATGTTTTTTTTAAATCAGGATCATAGTTTCTGATTTGCATTTTGTCATTTCTTTTCTACTAATTTTTTTTAATCCGGCATTTTTATTCTTCTCATTTTCCTTGTTTTCTCTTTTCTTCTCTTTTATGTCCTTCCTCCCCTTTTATTTTTCTTGATATCAGCCTTTTAGGTTTGTTGTTGTTGTTTTCCATGTTCTTTTAATCTTTTTATGGATCAAGATACCCCTCTCACTATCAAGCTATTTCTCTCTCTCTCTCTCTGTCTATATCTCTGTCTCTGTCTCTCTCTGTCTCACTCCCCCCTCTCTTTCTAGAAGAAAAATAAACATTAACTAAATCAAAATGTCTCCATGACTTCCAAAGATATTCTCTAAAAAACATAGCCAGATGATATATCTCTATGCTCAAATTTATTCAATAGAGGTTAAGTAAGTACAAATTATTTAAACTTCCATAAACTGCCAATGGATACATCTAGGAACATACCCATAGTATATCTCTCATTCACTGGATTTGTACTTCTGACTTCTTTGCTTTTCCTCATAGTGTCAATGACTTTACACTGCTACTCCATCCCCTAGCACTTCTTTTCTGCATAAATTCCTGTGGCTCACTCCCTCCTCACATTCAGAGCCCTTGCAAATATCACTAATGAAAGAAGTCTTAACCAAACTACTTAAGAGTGCCATAGCATTCTAACTATTACTTCCTGCTTTTTAAATTCACAAGTGTTACCATTATTTGGTACTGTAATGTTTACTTACTTATGTATGCACTTGTTGTACATTAGAATGCAAGCTTCTGAATGTAAGAAATCTTAGTTACTCCTGTATTTGTAGAACCTAAGATAGAAGCTGATGAATAACATAAATGAAATAACGTTTAATGAATGGATTATTGCATTAATCCTAATCCTGGGACATCTTTGGAATTCTTTAATTACTAATGTTATTTAAAATATAGAATTTATCTACAAAAACACCATTATTTTCTGGTGTTTTATTTATCATAATGAATGATATTTGTGGGTAAGATTTGTCCAAATGTATACAATTGTACTTTCTTTTCCTTTTTTTTTATTTTTTAACTTCATTTTTAAAGAGTAGTTTTATGTTCACAGTGAAATTTGGAGGAAGATACAGATATTTCTCATATACCTCTTTCCTACACATCCCTGGTCTCCCTCATTATCAACATCCCTAGCAGTGTGGTACATTTGTTACATCTGATAAACCTACATTGACACATCACAATCACCCAAAGTCTGTAGTTTACCTTAATGTTACCCCTAGTGTTATATATTCTATAGGTTTGAACAAATATGTAATGACTTGGATCCATCAGTATAGTATCATAAAGAATAGTTTCACTGCCCTAAAAAATCTTGCTTTCCACCTATTCACTTGTTTCCCCCCCTCCAATCCCCATCTCCCTAGTTTTGCCCTTTCCACAGGAATGTTGTTTAGTTGCAATCATACAGTATATAGACTTTCAAAGTGGTTTATTTCAGTTACTAACATGCTTTTCAGGCTCTTCCTTATCTTCTTAATGGTTACCAAAGTTGTGGTTTGTTTGTTTTTAGTCTACAACAATATTTCATTGCCTGAGTGCACCATGGCTTATGTGTCCATTTGCCTACTGGAGGACTTCTTTGTTTCCAAGTTTTGTCAATTATAAATAAAGCTGCTATAATTATCCATGTGCGGTTTTATATGGACATGAACTTTCAGTTCCTTTGGGTAAATACCAAGTTGTGTGATTGCTGTATTGTATGATGAGAGTCTGTTGAGTTTTGTGATAAAATGCCAATCCATGTTCCAAAGTGGCTCTAATTATTCTGCATTCCTATCAGCAGTGATTCAGACTCATTTTTGCTTCATATCCCGGTCCATATTTGGTGATGTTAGTGCTCTGGATATTGGACATTCCAAAAGACGTGTAGAAGTATCTAAGTGTTGTTTTAATATGCATTTTTCTATTAACTTATAAAATAGAGCATCTTTTCACAGATTTATTTTCCATCTCTGTGTGTGTGTGTATTTTGGCTCAGTGTCTGCTAAGGTATTTGTCCAATTTTTTTTTAAATCAAGCTGTTTCCTTACTGTTGATTTTAAGAATTCTTCAAATATTTTAGATAACAAATGTGACTTTGCTGATAATTTCTCACAGTGTGTTTCTTGTCTTCTTATTCTCTTGATACAGTCTTCCACAAAGCAAAAGTTTCCCAATTTAATTAAGTCCAACTTCTTCATTATTTCTTTCTTCGGTGTCCATTGGCATTGTATCAAAAGTTATCACTATGCCAAGGTCATCTAGTATTTTCCCTTTATTTTAGACATGTTATAGTTTTGTGATTTACATTTAAGTCCATGGTTCCATTTTATTTAGTT
Organism: Hyaena hyaena; assembly: GCF_003009895.1. Classification (NCBI taxonomy): domain Eukaryota; kingdom Metazoa; phylum Chordata; class Mammalia; order Carnivora; family Hyaenidae; genus Hyaena; species Hyaena hyaena. Next base: position 169,041 of record NW_024082204.1, on the reverse strand, counting down.
TTTGAGAATGGTGTAAGTTTTGTGTCATTTTTTCTTATGTACGTCCAGTTGTTCTGGCACCATCTGTTGAAAAAACTACATTTCTCCTTTGTTTTGCTTTTTATCATTTGTCAAATATGAAGGTATTATATTTATGTGTGTCTATTTCTGGGATTTATTCTCTTCCACTGACCTACATATCTATTATTTTGCCAACACTCCACTTCCTTGATTACTGTAGCATTATAGCAGGTATTGATACTGGGACTGGGACTGATCAGTCCAAATTTGTCCTTCTCTTCCAATACTTTGTTGGTTATACTGGGTCTTTTATGTCTCCATTTAAACTTCAGAATAAATTTGCCTTTCATTATATTCTGTAATATTTTACTAACTTTTTTCTTTGGACATTCTTACTTAGCTCCAACTTTAGAACCTTAATCTAGTTTACTTTCTTTGAACACTTTATTACCATATATATGCATACCCACTTTTTAAATTTATTTAGTCCTCTACTGAAATGTCTCTCTAATAGAGAATTTATCCTTATACCTCCAACTTATGCCCACCACTGTTTCACCCATATTGTACCTTTTAAAATGTTTATATTTGTGTCTGTTTCTGCCTCTCTATTCTTGAAAGCATATACGTTAAAAACTGACTTTTAGCCAGTCCTGTATAATATATATTGAAAACATGAATGGAATTTGCATAATTCAGAGAAATAGGAAATAGCACACTTTCAAACACACATCTATACCATATATATAGGATGGATATGTTTTCATGATTCCTTGACACTCGTAATGCCATGTGAGTTAGCACATGTGGATGCTATATATGTGGATGAAAGTGGGAGACTGCTTATTTTGTATGAGGCTTTCCTCTGACAACTTGAATTTCTACCACAAGGTGAGCATGTCCTGAGTAGCTTCTCTGCAGTCAGTTGGTTTAGAATTAATAAAAGACATGAGGAACCAATCTGAAGCCACAACCCAGCCGACCAACCAGTAATGATGTGTGAAATAAATGTTTATTTTTTATGCCACTAAAATTTTGTGGTCGCCTTTTGTGTATAAATGCAAAGCTAGGTATACATGAAGTCTTTTTATACCATCCAAGCAATAAAGGTACTACACCTGGGAACGGGGGTAGATTTGTCTTCAGTGCATACAGAGCAGTGGAATTTTTTTTTAACTTTGTTTATTTTTGAGAGAGAGAGACGGAGAGAGATGAAGGGGCAGAGAGAGAGAGAGAGAGAGAGAGGCAAAGAATTCGAAGCAGTTTCCAGGGTCTGTGTTGTCAACACAGAGCCTGATGTGGGGCTCAAACTCAGGAGTGGTGAGATCATGACCTGAGCTGAAGTCCCACACTTAACAAATTGAGCCACCCAGGCGCCCCCCATCTTTTGTAATGAAAATTTCACTGTGTGACTTGTTCTTGCAAAAGGAATATGAATAAAAGTGAAAGATTTGAGATCAAAACAGAAGCTTTAAGACCTATTACCTAGCCCCACCATTGTTCTTAGTCCTGTGCCATGATTGTAGTGGCATAATGGGTGCCTGTGAGAAGTCAACACAGAGAACAGGAAAAAAGACATTGATCCGGGTTGCATTTGACACATGCCCAAAAGGTCATGTCAGGAAAAAACTGATGGCTAACATTGAAAAACACTGACATTTAAAAGCTATAAACTAACATAGAGTTCAAAGACAGTTCTACAGCTCCATTCTTCATGATGATTTCAGGAGCTTGCATGCTACAAATTAGTCAGTTTGGTCAGGTGTTATTTGGGATAGGATTTGATAAAGAATTTTCCTTACAGCGCTGCCTGGGTTGCTCAGTTGGTTGAGTGTCTGACTCTTGATTTCTATCCAGGTCATGATCTCAGGGTCGTGAGATCAAGCCCTGTGTGGGGCTCCACACTGAGCATAGCACCTGCTTAAGATTTTCTCTCTCTCCCTCTGCCCCTCTCCTTAGCTTGCATGCTCTCTCTCTCTCAAATTAAAGAAAAATATTTTCCTTACTATTCTGACAGCTTCTTGTGTAGCAAATTTTATAACTGTGAATGTCAGATGCAAATCATGTTGATGCTTTTTTCATATTTTTCCAGCCACAGGATCCTTACTTACAATGAAACTTAAACTAATAAAAGCAGAGAAAATAACGTAAAGGAATTGAATGAATTATATCATCATCCACCTGATAAAAATCATATGTGATATCTTTAACATCAAAAATCAATCTGTACTTATTTAAAAATTTTTGAATTGAGGTTTAATTTCTAAAAGAAGGAAATTTCAACTGAGTTTATAAAAGTGAGACTTTAGTCTGAGGCATACCTTTTGCTGGTAGTTAAATACACCCATTCCAACACATTTGGATTCAATATAATTCTTATATGCAATATTGATTTATCTTATAGGACATGACAGTTCATCAAAGAGCTACAATAGATGTATGTTATAAATCACAGGCATTTTGCTTTTAAAAACTTTGCTATTACCTGTTTGTATTCCACTAAGTTTAAATATATCTGTGTAATTTTTATATCCATTTTTTATTTTCTTTATGTAAACAAATATATGTGATTTCTAGGATGTCCTTAGAAACGGACCTTGATGATGATTAATAAAGGAATGTGGATATATTTTAAATTAATACTTCAATGATTTTTATTACACTTTAAATAAAGACAGTATTATTCTTGATGAATCATAGCTGATATGATATTTCAAATTGACTTTACTTTTTATCATTGTTTCTGAAATAATACACTTAAGTGATTTTCAATAATTTTCTCTACACCTTCCATTAACCTAATTGCACAACAAAACTGAACACTAGTTGAACTTTATTTACGGCTGTTTAGCTCACCCTCATTTTTCACACACACAAAAAAAGTTCCATAGATATCTAAAAACATTTGCAAGTAACAGTGTTGATACTTGTAAATATATCCCATTATCTCATGTTTTACCCTAATCATAATAAACTCTTGGCATTCTTTTCCCCCTCAGGAGCATGAGTGTTTTGAGAGAGTTAAGAACATTTCACATTTGTCTTTAATAGGCATACCCTTTATCAGACTCATTTCCATATGATGAAATTTCCATTGCAGATGATTCAAAAGAACCAATGTTAAGAATGAAATAAAATTCCTATATTTGCACATCGTCAGGTTTAAATAATTTGATTAGTGCTTATTTTCTGGTGCCACATACAAGGCAATGCACAAAAATATATTATTTAAAGTCCTTCTATTTAATCAGTTTAAACATCCAAGTTGTGACCCAGTGAAGGGGGCCATGATTGCATTTGTTCAGTTTCCTAGGATTTGTGAACAGACCATTAGTCACCAGGAAAATAGTAACTATAAAATTGGGTATTTCGATACACATGATTTACAATTTATGACTATGCAACATCTCAGTTCTTAAGTTTTAGTTAAATGTTGTATCACTGACTAAAATGTAAGGGAATCCTCTGCTACTTTTAAGATCTTTTGTTACATGGACAAAGTATCTTTCGAACGTGCCTGCATATACATGATCCTACTAAAATAACCATCTTAATTGCATTACTACAATGTCAATGAAGGAATAAATTCAGCTTTATTTTTATTGAGCTTTTTATATTTTTTACAAATGAACAATTTCTTTTAAATACCAGTACAGTGATAGCATCTTAATTGTGAAAGACTCATGAAGAATGTGGTTACCTAGGTATTCCCATGAAGCAATCATCTTATGAAATGCAGTGTTAAATGATTTTCTTATTAAATATTCATTATTTTATTTTAGACAACTTTAGGTTATCAATCTACTAGAGGCTTATTCTTTAACATAATTTGCATTTTGTAGGAATGATATATTTCTACATCCTGTCCATTAAAAAGAAGACTCTAAGTTTTTATTGCTTTAATTTATATTCCAGTTGGTTAACATACAGTGTACTAGTAGTTTCTAGTGTACAATTTAGTGATTCAACAGTTCCATAAAATAGCCAATGCTCCTCACACCAAGGACACTCCTTAAACCCCGTCATTTATTTATTTTTCCATAAAAATATAAATATAATTTATTGTCAAATTGGTTTCCATACAACACCCCGTACTGATCCCAACAAGTGCCTTCCTCAATGCCCATCATTCAATTTCCCATCTCCCCTACCCCCCATGACTCTTCACTTTGTTCTCAGTAAGAGTCTATTAGGGTTTGCCTCCCTACCCCTCTATAACATTTTTCCCCTTCCTCTCCCTCATGGTCTTCTGTTAATTTTCTCAAGATCCATATATACTGAGAACATAGGGTATCAGTATTTCTCTGCCTGACTTATTTTACTTAGCATAATGCTTTCCAGTCCCATCTACGTTCCAGCAAATGGTCAGATTTCGTTATTTCTCATTGCCAAGTAGCATTCCATTGTATAAACCACAACTTCTTGATTCATTTGTCAGTTGATGGATATTTATGCCCCTTCCATGATTTGGCTATTTTTGAAAGTGTTGTGATAAACATTAGGATATATGTGCCCCTATGCATCAGCATTTCTGTATCCCTTGGGTAAATTCCTCACAGTCCTATTGCTGGGTCAGAGGGGAGTTCTAGTGCGAATTTTTTGAGGAACCTCCATACTGTATTCCAGAAGGGCTGCACCAGGTTGCATTCTGACCAACAGTGTAAGAAGGTGCCATTTCTCCACATCCTCACCAGTATCTATAGTCTCCTGATTTGTTCATTTTAGCCACTCTGACTGAAGTAATGTGTTGTCTCAATATGGTTTTGATTTGTATTTCCCTGATGATGAGTGACATTGAGCATTGTTTAATGTGTCTGTTGGTCATCTGGATGTTTTCTTTGGAAAAGTGTCTATTCATGTCTTCTGCCCATTTCTTCACTGGGTTATTTGTTTTCCAGGTGTGGAGTTTGGTGAATACCTTATAGATTTTGGATATTAGCCCTTTAACCGATATGACATTTGCAACTGTCTTTTCCCATTTTGTTGGTTGCATTTTAGTATTGTTGATTGTTTCCTCTGCAGTGCAGGAGCTTTTCATCTTGGTGAGGTCTCAATAGTTCATTTTTTCTCTTGATTCCCTTGTCTTTGAAGATGTGTTAAGCTAAGAAATTGCTTCTGCACTGCAGAGGAAACAATCAACAATACTAATAATCCCACTTGATCATGGTAGATAATTCTTTTTATATGCTTTTAAATTCGATGTGTTGGTTTATTGTTGAGAATTTTTGTATCTATGTTCATCATGGATATTGGCCTGTAGTTTTCTTTTTTCCTAGGTCTTGTCTGTTTTGGAATCAAAGTCATGCTAGCTTCATAGAATGAGTCCAGAATTTTTCCTTCTATTTCTATTTTTTGGAATGACTTGAGAAGGATAGGTATTAACTCTGCTTTAAATGTCTGGTAGAATTCAGCAGGGAAGCCAACTGGTAGAGGACTACTACTTGTTGGGAGATTTTTGATAACTGATTAAATTCCTTTACTAGTTATGGGTTTGTTCAATTTTTCTATTTATTCCCATTTGAGTTTTTGTAGTGTCTGAGTGTTTAGGAAATTGTTCATTTCTTCCACGTTGTCCAGATTGATGACGTATAATTTTTCATAGTATTCCCTGATAATTGGTTGTATTTCTGAGGGATTGGTTGTCTTAGATCCATTTTCATTCCTGACTTTATCTATTGAGAGCTCTCTCTTTTCTGTTGAGAAGCCTGGCTAGAGGTTTATCCTCTTTATTTTTTCAAAATACCAACTCTTGGATTTATTGATCTATTCCTCTGTTTTTATTTTTGTTTTGTTTTGGTTTTGTATTCTATATTGTTTATTTCTGCCTTGATCTTTATTACTTCTCTTTTTCTGATGGGTTTCGACTGTCTTTGCTATTCTGCTTCTAGTTCCTTTAGGTGTGCTTTTCGACTGTGTATTTGGGATTTTTCTTATTTCTTGAAATAGGCCTGGACTGCAATGCATTTTCCTCTTAAGACTGTATTTGCTGTATCCCACAGGTTTGGATTTTTGCATTTTCATTTGTTGCCATATATTTTTAAATTTCTTCTCTAATTGTCTGATTGGCCCATTCATTCGTTAGTAGGATTTTCTTTAACCTCCATGATTTTGGATGTTTTCCAGGCTTTTTCCTGTGGTTGATTTTAAGTTCCATAGCATTGTGACCTGAAAGTGTGTATGTATGGTATAATCTCAATTCTTTCATATTTACTGAAGGCTCCTTTTTGATAAAGAAGTGTGTGATTTATCTTGAAGAATGTACCATGTGCACTCGAGAAGAAAGTGTATTCCCCTGCCTTGGGATGCAGAGTTCTAAATATATCTGTTAAGTCCACTTGGTCCAATGTATCCTTCAGAGACATAGTTTCTTTACTGGTTCTCTGTCTAGATGACCTATCCAATGTTGTAAGTTGAGTATTAAAGTCCCCTGCAATTAGCACATTCTTATCAATAAGATTGCTTATGTTTGTGTTTGTTTTATATATTTTTCTGCTCCTGAATTTGGTGCACAGACAATTATAATTGTTAGCTCTTCCTGATGGTTAGACCTATAATTATCTTATAATGCTCTTCTTCATCTCTTGTTACAGGCTTTACTTTAAAGCCTATTTTATTTGATGCAAGTATGGCTACTCCAGCTTTCTTTTGACTTACAGTAGCATGATTGATAATTCTTCATCCCCTCACGTTCAATCTGAACCTGTCCTCTGGTCCAAAGTGAGTCTCTTATAGACAGCAAATAGATTGATCTTGTTTGTTTGTTTGTTTGTTTTATCCATTCTGATACCCTGCATCTTTTGATTGGAGCATTTAGTTCATTTACATTCAGTGTTATTATTGAAAAATATAGGTTTTACCATGCACTCTTTCAGATCACAATACTATGAAACTTGAAATCAACCACAGGAAAAAGTCTGGAAAAATTCCAGAAGCATGGAGGTTAAATAACACTCTACTAAGGAATGAATGGGCCAAACAGGCAATTGGAGAAAAATTTTACAAATTTATGGAAATGAATGGAAATGAAAATACAACAATCCAAACTCTTTGGGATGCAGCAAAGGCATTCCTAAGAGGAAAATACGTTGCAATCCAGGTCTATCTCAAGAAACTAGAAAAAGTCCAAATATAAAATCTAACAGCACACCTAAAGGAACTAGAAGCAGAGCAGCAAGAACACCTGAAAACAGAACACCAGCAGAAGAAAAGAAATAATAAAGATCAGGACACAAAAAAAACAACATAGAATCCAAAAAAAACCAGTTGAACAGATCAATGAAACCAAGAGTTGGTTTTTTGTAAAAGTAAACAAAATTGATAAACCTTTTTTTTTTTGATAAGCCAGGCTTCTCAAAAAGAAAAGAGAGAGCACCCAAATAGACAAAATCATGAATGGAAATGGATTTATTACAACACATCCCTCAGAAATACAAGCAATTATCAGGGAATACTATGAAAAATTATATTCCAACAAACTGGACAACCTAGAAGAAATGGACTCATTCCTAAACACACACACACACACACATACACACACACACACACACACACACACTACCATAACTCAAACGGGAAGAAACAGAAAATCTTAACAGACCCATAACTAGTGAAGAAATTGAATCAGTTATCAAAAATCTCCCTACCAATAAGAGTCCTGGACAAGATGGATTCTCTGGAGAATCCTGCCAGACATTTCAAACATAGTTAATACCTAGCTTTCTCAAGCTGTTCCAAAAATAGAAAGGGAAGGAAAACTTCCAGAGTCATTCAATGAAGTCAGCATCAGTTTGATTCCCAAATCAGGCAGAGACCTTGCAAAAAAGAGAACCACACGCCAATATCCCTGATGAATATGGATGCAAAAATCCTCAACAAGATACTAGCAAATTGAATTTGACAGCATATAAAAAGAATAATTCACTATGATCAAGGGGGATTCATTCCTGGGCTGCAGGGCTGGTTCAATATTTGCAAATTGATCAGTGTGATACATCACATTAACAAGAGAAAAGATAAAAACCATATGATCTTGTCAATAGATGCATAAAAAGCATTTGACAAAATACAGTATCCCTTCTTAATAAAAACCCTCCAGAAAGTCAGGATAGAAGCAACTTACCTAAACATCATAAAAGCCATTTATGAAAAGCTCACTGCTAATATACTCAATGAGGAAAAACTGAGAGATTCCTCCCTGAGATCAGGAACACAACAGGGATATCCAGTCTCACCACTGTTATTTAACATAGAGTTGGACCTCCTGGCATCAGGAATCAGACAACAAAATGAAATAAAAGACCTCAGAATTGGCAAAGATGAAGTCAAACTTTCAGTTTTCACCGACGATATGATAATCTACATGGGAAACCTGACAGCCTTCACCAGAAGTCTGCTAGAACTGATCCATAAACTCAGCAAAGTCGCAGGGTACAAAATCAATGTACAGAAATTGGTTGCATTTTTATACATCAACAATGAAGCAACAGAAAGAGAAATCAAGAAACTGATTCCATTCCCAATTGCACCAAGAACCATAAAATATCTAGGAATAAACTAACCGGAGATGTAAAAGATCTGTATGCTGAAAACTATAGAAAACTTGTGAAAGAAATTGAAGAAGACACAAAGAAATGGAAAACCATTCTATACTCATGGATTTAAAGAATAAAGATTGTTAAAATATCAATAATAACCAAAGAAATCTACAGATTCAATGCAATCCTAATCAAAATTGCATAGCATTCTTCTCAAAACTGGAACAAACTATCCTAAAATTTGTATGGAACCACTAAAGGCCCCGAATAGCCAAAGTAATATTGAAGAAGATAACCAAAATGGGAGGCATCACCATCTCAGACTTTAGCTTCTACTACGAAGCTGTAATCATCAAGACGGTATGGTATTGGCATAAAAACAGACACATAGACCAATGAACTAGAACAGAAAGCCCAGAATTGAACTCACAAATGTATGGCCAACTAGTCTTTGACAAAGCAGGACAAAGTATCCAATAAAAAAAAAAGACAACCTCTTTAACGAAAGGTGCTGGGGTGCCTGGATGGCTCTGTCGGTTAGGCGTCTGACTTTGGCTCAGGCCTTGATCTCATGGTTCGTGGGTTCAAGCCCCTCATCGGGCTGTGTGTTGACACCTCAGAGCCTGGAGCCTGTTTCAGATTCTGTGTATCCCTCTCTCTCTGATCCTCCCCTGCTCTCTCTCTCTCTCTCTGAAATAAAAAACATTAAAAAAAAGTTATAAAAACAAATGGTGCTGGGAGAACTGGACAACAACATGTGAAAGAATGAAACTAGGCCACTTTCTCACACCATACAGAAAAATAAACTCAAAATAGATGAAGGACCTGAATGTGAGACAGGAGACCATCAAAACTCTAGCGGAGACCGCAGGAGACAACCTCCTTGACCTCCACCGCAGGATTTTTTTACTCAACACATCTCCAAAGGAGAGGGAATCAAAAACAAAAATGAACTCTTGGTACTCACTCCCTCAGGATAAAAAGCTTCTGCCCTGCAAAGGAAACAATCAACTAAACTAAAAGGAAGATGGCAGAATGGAGAAGATAATTGCAAATGACATAACGGATAAAGGGTAGTATCCAAAATATATGCCTTCTTTAATTGGAGACTTAATCTGATGCTTTGGTTTGTTCAGTTTGGTTGGTTGGTTGTTTTATTTTTTCATTGGTACTCACTTCGGTATGTCCACTGAGATCTGGATAACGTAGATTAAGTTATTAACAGCTCAAGATATATAAGCCAATATTAGTGAAGAACTTCTAAAAATTTCTTTAGATATTTTTATTGGTGAGTTAATGTCAAGCTAGTGGTTAAAGAGACAAATATATTTACCTAATTTGTCCCAATATTATTGCATCCCTAACGTTTTATGGATCATATATTTTATATAGTGTTGTTCAGTAAGTTCATAGTAATGATGTACCTGCACATATTACCATATTATTTTATTTCTCAATTTTGATAATCCTTGCCAACAAATTTAATAATTAAATGAAATGTATTTAGTTTAATAAAAAATCTTATATAGGAAATGCTTAAAACATCACAAATGTGAAAGCTATCTTTAATTTATTTTAGGTAGGACATACTTTCAAATGTTTCAATTCTATTGTAAATAAAACATTCAACTATTAAAACTTTTTACTAATTAAATCAAATAATACAAACAACAATATTGCTAAGTTTAATGGAAAAATATCTTTAAAATTGTTTAACCATGCAATTTCATTGAAGATTATCTTAAATGTTCTGTGTTTCCTGGCTTCCAGTAACTAAATTAATTATACTTTTTACTTGGAAAAAGGAAACCATGGTCCAGTTTATAAAATTTTATATTTTTAACTTATTTGATTTTGGATAATAATGTGTGTCAACACCACCTTCTTCGTATCTGATCTTTTGAATTCCTTGAACTTTGTTGATCTGTATACTTATTTTTCTCCCCAGATTTGGGAAGTTTTCATTATTATTTTCTTAACTAAGCTTTCTACCCCTTACTCTTTCTCTTCTCCTTTCGGGCTTTTCAATATGTATGTATATTTCAGTATTTATAGACTGGGTTTCACAGAGAAAGTCTTTTACTACTCAGTTTAGCCAGAAATTTTGGATATGCCAGCTGAAATTTTACCACAAATGGAGCTGCTCCCAGAGTCCATGGGTAAGTGAACTTGACATTTGTGTCCACAGTGATCTTGGATGTCCACTGGACACTCTTACCCCAGGCATGATTGAAATTGTCCCTTCTACTTTCTTCAATTTGTATCTTAACCATTTATGTGCTTTAACCTGGAACCCAGAACTCTCAAAAAGGCATGTTTGTGAAGAGATGTAGGCCAGAACCTCCCATTCCTGCATTATCCAGACAAAATTACCATGTGTGGAAGGGTCAAGATAACTCTGTACTCTGTCATGAAAGTATTGAGTGAGACAGCATCTTACCATGCCTCAGCAAACTCAGAGTGTTGTGATTCTGAAATAGCCTGTATTCTCCCAAAGTGCATCAAAGGGAGGTGAGGGCTGAGTGCCACAGATCTCCCCAAGAGACGCCACAAAACCAACTATATTTTGTTTTCTATAGTTAACAGTCTGTTTTTTAAATTTAACTTGTTTCTTTTATTTTCTTCATTTTATTTGTTTCTTAAATTCCACATATGAGTGAAATCATATAGTATTTGTTATTCTCTTCATGGATTATATTGTTTAGCTTTCTGCTCATTTTTTAATTGAATCATTTGTTTCTTTTGGTGTTTAGCTTTGTAAGATCTTTATATAGTATAAATATATAAACATAGTATATATATAGTATAGCATAATAACCACTTATATATATATTTATATAGTATAAATATATAAATATAGTATATATATAGTATAGCATAATAACCACTTATGAGACATTTCGTTTACAAATGACTTCTCCCATGCAGTATGTTGTCTTTTACTTTTGTTGATTGTTTCCTTTGCTGTGCAGGTTTCATTTTTATGTAGTCCCAATAGTTGATAGTCATGTTTGATTCTCCATGCCTCAGGAGACATACCTAGAAAAATGTTGCTATAGCTGATGTCAGAGAAGTTACTATCTGTGCTCTTTTCTAGAATTATATTGATTTGAGATCCTGAATGTAGATTCTTAGTCCATTTTTATTTGATTTTTGTTTATGGTGTAAGAAAGTGTTCCAGTTTTATACTTTTGCACATAGCTGTCCAGTTTTCCAACATTGTTTGTTGAAGATACTGTCTTTTCTCATTGGATATTCTTTCCTCCTTTGACAAATATTAATTGACCATATAATCATGGGCTTACTCTTAGGTTCTCTATTCTGTTCCATTGATCCATGCCAGTACCATAGTGTTTTAAATAATACAACTTTATAATATAACTTGAAATCTGGAATTATGACACCACCAGCTTTGTTTTTATTTTTCAAGGCCACTTTGTCTATCCAGGGTCTTTGGTGATTCCATATAAATTTTAGGATTCTTCAAGTTCTGTGAAAACTGTTGTTGGTATTTTGATGGAAATTGTATTGCATGAGTAGATGTTTTGTGTAGTTATAAACATTTTAACAATATTTGCTCTTTCAATCCATGAGCATGGATTTAATATGTCTTTCTATGTATTTGTATCATTTTAGATTTCTTTCATCTGCATTTTAACGTTTTCAGAGTACAGGTGTTTCACCTTCTTGGTTCATTTTATTCATTGGTATTATATGACTTTTGGTGCAATGTAAATGGGATTCTTTTCTTAATTTCTCTCTGCTGCTTCATTTTTGGTGTATGCATATGTGATGGATATTTTTCAGTGATATTTTGTCCTGCAAATTCATGAAATTCCTTTCAGCTCTGTGGATTTTTGGCAAAGTCCTTATGTTTTTCTTACACTTTTTAATGTTTTTATCTATTTCTGAGAGAGAGAGAGAGTGAGCAGGGAAGGGTCAGAGAGAGAGGGAGATACAGAATCCAAAACAGGTTCCAGGCTCTGAGCACAGAGCCTGACACAGGGCTCGAACGCACGAACTATCAGATCATGACCTGAGCCAAAGTCGGAGCCTTAACCTACTGAGCCACCCAGGCGCCCCTTATGTTTTTCTATATGTAGTATCATATCATCAGTAAATGTTTTAAGTTTACTCCTTCCTTGGCAACTTGGATGTTTTTATTCCTTTTTCTTGTCTCATCACTGTGACTCGGACTTCAAATTGTACATCGAATAAAAGTGTCGAGCGGACATCTTTGACATATTCTGTACCTTAGTTGAAAAACTCTCTTTTCCTTGAGAGTATGATGCTATCTTTTTCTTTTTCTATATAGCCTATAATAGGTAGTATCATGTTCCCATGTAACCTTCTATGTTGTGGGTTTTTATCATGAATGTGTGTTGTTCTTTGTCAAATGCTTTTCCTGCATCTATTAAAATAATCATATGGTTTTTATCTTTTATCTTACTGATGTAGTGTATCACACTGATTGACTTGGAAAATATTGTACTGCTTTTGTATCCCACAAATAAATCCAAATTGATCATGGTGATAATTTTTTTCAATTTGTTAAAATTAATACATTTTAATTCTGTTTGCTAATACTTTGTAGTGGATTTTGTATCTATTCCTTAGAGATATTGGCCTATAGTTCTCTCTCTGTCTGTATCTCTCTCTCTCTCTCTCTCTCTCTGTCTCTCTCTGTCTCTCTCTCTGTACGGTGTTTATCTGGTTTTGAAATCAGGGAAATGCTGGCCTCACAAAATGGATTTGGACATTTTCCTTCCTCTTGTATTTTTGGAATAGCTTGAGAAGAATAGATACTACCTCTTCTTTAAACGGTTGGTAGAATTCACCTATGAAGTCATCTGATTATAGACTTTTTGTTGCTTATAGAGCAAGTTATAGACTTTCTGATTACTGATTCAATATCATTGTTAGTAATCAGTCTGTTCAAATTTTCTATTAAATCCTGATTCAGTTTTGCCAGGTTATGTGTGTTTAGGAATTTATCCATTACTTCTAGGTTCTCCAACTTATTAGTATATAATATTTCATAATCTCTTCTTACCCTTTATACTTTTATAATGTTTGTTGTTATTTCTCTTTTTTCATTTATGATTTTGTTCAATTAAGTCCTTAATTTTTGTTTTAAGTCTAGTAAAGTTTTATCAATTTTTGTGATCTTCTCAAAAAACCAGACTTTGTTTCCTTTTTCTGTTACTTTACTTGCTTGTTTTTTTTTCCTATGTCTTCATTTCTCCCGTAATCTTTATTATTCCTTCCTTCTACAATTTTTTGTTTGTTTAGTCTTTTTTCTCTTTTACCACATTTATCTGCAATGTTGGGTTGTTGATCTAATACCTTTCATGCTTCATAAGGTAGGCCCATATTGCTATTGCAACTTACAACAGCTTTTCCTGTATCCCAAAGGTTTTGGGCCATTAAGCTTTCATTTTAATCTCTGTTCATTTTAGTCTCGGTTCATTTTATGACTTCCTCCTTGACTCCTTTGTTGAGCCATGCATTGGTTACAAGCATACTATTTAATCTCCGTTTATTTGAGCTCTTTCCAGATTTGTTCTTGTGCTTTATTTCTAGTTTCATGGAGTTGTGGTCAGAAAGGATGCATGGGATCACTTCAATCTTTCTGAATTTGTAGAGAATTGTTTTGTGACTTAGTATGTGATCTATTTGGGCGAATATTCAATATGCTCTTGAAAATGACATATAATCTGCTGTTTTAGAATGGAAAGTTCTGAATATATCTGTTAAATCCAGGTGGTCCAAAAATCAATCAAAGTCACTGCTTCTACTTTTCTGTCAGGATGATCTTTGTGTGCACTGATGTAAGTGGGCATTTAATTCCCTTACTATCGTTGTTTTACTCTTGATAACTTCCTTTACGTTTTTTTAAATTAAATGTTTTGTGTATTTGGGTGTTTCCATGTTGGGTGATACATATTTACAACAGTTACATCTTCTTACTGAAATTGTTCCTTTTATGTTTATATAATTTCCTCATGTCACTCTTTTCCTCTCCTTAGTTTCCTTTTACAATCTTTCTCTTATTTGCCAATTTTGCCCTATGTAAGTATTACTACCACTGCCTTTTAACAAATTTTTTCATAATAAATGCTTCTCAATCTCTTAACTTTCAATCTGCACCAGTCTTTATGTATGAAATAAAATTGTTGTGGACAATACATAGATGGGTCTTGTTTTTGTTTTATCGGTTTTTAATCCATTCAATCAGCCTATGTCTTTTGACTATAGCATTTCACGCATTTACATTCAAAGTAAATAACGATAGATACTTCCTGAAATTGTGTTACTTGTCTTGTGGTTGTTTTCTATCGGTTTTTTGGGGGGTGAAGTTTTAATTTTATTCCAGTTGGATAATCAACGGTGCAATTTTAGTTTAAGGTATAAAATTAGTGGGGTGCCTGTATGGCTCAGTCAGTTAAGTGTTCAACTTCACCTCAGGTGATGATCTCATGGTTCATGGATTTTAGTGCCACACCAGGCTCTGGGCTGACATCTCAGAGCCTGGAATCTGCTCGGATTCTGTGTCTCCTGCTCTTTCTACCCCTCCCTCCCAAACTCATACTCTGTCTCTGTCTCAAAAGTAAATAAGTATTTAAACAATATATATACAATTCAATGATTGAACACTGTCATACAACACTCAGTGCTCATCAGAACAAGTAAACTCCTTATTTTCCATCAACTATTTAACCCATCCTCCCACCCACCTCCCTTCTGGTTACAATCTGTTTGTTCTCTATTGTTAAGTGTCTGTTTCTTGGTTTGACTCTGTCTGTCATTTTTTATATTTCCTCTTTCTTCCCCATTAAATTCCACATGTGTGTGAAATCATATGTTATTTGTTTTTTTCTGAATGATTTGGTTCACTTATCATTATATTCTCTAGCTCCATCCACATTACTGCAATCAAGAAATTTCATTATTTTTATGACTACCTTAATATATATGTATATATACACATATATAATATGACAAAATATATAATATTTTTATCTACTCATTAGCCAGGGAAACACTTGGGCTGTCTCCATCATTTGGTTATTATAGATAATATTTTAATTAGTATTTTGGGTTTTTTTTTAGTTTTATTTACTAATTTTGAGTGAGTTAGAGAGAGACAGAGAGAGGCAGAGAGAGAGAGAGAGAGAGAGAATCCGAACCAGCCTCCCTATTGTCTGCATGTAACTGATGTGCGGCTCAAGATCTTGACCTGAGCCAAAATCAAGAGGTACACACTTAACTAACTGAGACACCAAGCACCCCAGTATTTTTGTATTCTTTATATGAACAATCAGTAGTACAATGGCAGTTGTACATGTAAAACATGATAGTTTTATTTTTAAATTTTAAAAATATTTTCTTTATTTTTGAGAAGGAGAGAGACAGTGTGAGCAGGGGAGGGTCAGAGAGAGAGGGTGACACAATATCTGAAATGGGCTCCAGGCTCTGAGCTAGCTGTCAGGACGGAGCCCGATGCAAGGCTTGAACCCACGAACCGTGAGATCATGACCTGAACCAAAGTCAGAAGCTTAACCGACTGAGCCACCCAGGCGCCCCTAATTTTAATTTTTTAAGTAACCTCATATAGTTTTCTAGAGAGGCTACACCAGTTTTCTTTTCCATGAATAATGCAAAAGATTTCCTTTTCTCCACGTCCTGGCCAACATTTGTTGTTTCCTCTATTGTTGATTTTAGCCATTCTCACAGGTGTGAGATGATATCTCTTTGTAGTTCTAATTACTATTTCCCTGATGATCAGTGGTGTTAAGCATGTGCTCATGTGTTTCGTGGCCAGTTGGATGTTTTCTTTGGAAAAAGGTTACTTATGTTTACTTATAATTTGTAATAAATTGTTAGAATTTTGGATGTTGACTTTCCTAAGTTAATTATATTTTTTGGATACTAACCCTTTATCAGATATGATGTTTGTAAATACCTTCTATTTAGTGGGCTGCCTTTTACTTTTGTTGACTCTGTCCTTCTCTGTGCAGAAGCTGTTTATCTTGATAGAGTCCCAATAGTTATTTTATGTTTTTGTTTCCCTTAACTCAGAAGACATATCTAGTATTAAATTGTTACTGCCAGTCTCAAGATGTTACTACCCTTGTTCTTCTCTAGGATTATAATGACTTCCTGTCTCACATTTAGGTTTTGCATCCATTTTGAATTTATTTTTGTATATGATGTAAGAAAGCAGCCCAGTTTCATTTTTGTAGATGTTACTATGCAGTTTTCCCACCACCATTTGTTGAAGAGACTGTCACTTTTTCCACTGGATATTTTTTTCTGCTTTGTTGAATATTAATTGATCATACAATTATGAGTTCCTTTGTGGGTTTTCTATTGCGTTCCACTGATCTTGATGTCTGGTTTTGTGCTAATAGTATACTGTCTTGATCACTACCACTTTGTAATATACCTTGAATTCTGGAATTGTGATATGTCCAGGTTTGTTTCCCCCCGCCCCCCAAAGGTTGTCAGGTTATTCGGTGTCTTTTGTGGCTCCATACAAATTTTAGGATTTTTACCACTACTTTAAAAACTCTGTTTTTTTTTTTTTTTTAATTAATGCTTATTTATTTTTGAAAGAAAGAGAGACAGAGCATGAGCAGGGGAGGGGCAGAGAGAAAGACACACAGAATATGAAGCAGGCTCCAGGCTCTGAGCTGTCAGTCCAAAGCCCAATTCTGGACTCAAACTCACAGACATTTAGATGATGACCTGAACCAGTCAGACACTTAACCGACTGAGCCATCTAGGTGCCCCAATGCTGTTGTTGTTTTGATAGGGATTACATTCAATGTGTAGATCACTTTGGGTAGTATAGACATTTAAAATTGTTTTCTCCCAATCCATAAGCATGGAATATCTTTTATTTTTTTCTGGGTTGTTTTCAATTTCTTTCAGTCTTTTATAGTTTTAAGAGTACATGTCTTTCACCTGTTCAGTTAGTTAAATATATTCCTAGATATCATATGGATTTGGGGACAATTGTAAATGGTCGTGTGCTTTGTGTACTCTGCTACTGTGTTTGGCCCATTTATTCTTTAGGCTAGTCATCTTCAGAAGCTCTTCTTGCCTGCTATGTGCAAAATTCGGTCACTGGCCTGCATATGACTCGTTCTGGTCTTGTGCAATGAGACCTGACACCACCTACGTCAAAAGGATGTGCAGAACTCTGTTTTCAGACCACACTGAGATACCACTTCACGCTGGTCAGAGTGGCTAAAATGAGCAAATCAGAGGACTCTAGATGCTGGCGAGGATGTGAAGAAATGGACACACTTCTACATTGTTGGTGGGAATGTAAACTGGTGCAGCCCCTCTGGAAAACAGTGTGAAGATTTCTCAAAAAATTAACAACAGAACTCCCCTACAACCCAGCAATAGCACTGCTAGGAATTTACCCAAGGGATACAAGAGTGCTGATGCATAGGGGCACATGGACCCCAATGTTCATAGCAGCACTCTCAACAATAGCCAAAACATGAAAAGAGCCTAAGTGTCCATCAACAGACGAATGGATCAAGAAGATGTGGTTTATCTATACGACGGAATACTACATGACAATGAGAAACAATGAAATCTGGCCATGTGTAGCAACATGGATGGAACTGGAAGGTGTTATGCTGAGCAAAAGAAGTCAGGCAGAGAAGGACAGCTACCATAGGTTTGCACATATAGGAGGATTAGAGGACCTTAACGGAGGACCGTGGGGGAGAAGAAGAGGGAAATGTTGGGGGGGGAGAGGGAAGGAGGCAAACCATGAGAGACTCTTGAATGCTGATAATAAACTGAGGACTGATGGGCATGGGGGGGAGCGGAAGGGGAGTGATGGGCATGGAGGAGGGAATTTGTGGGGATGAGCACTGGGTGTTATATGGAAACCAACTTGACAATAACTTATTTTTAAAAAAGACAATATCCTAAAAAAAAAAAAAAAAAAAGAACTCTGTTTTCAGGAATCATAATATTGGCAGGGTTTTGTACTCATCCTCTGGGGGAGAAGCCTGCCATGCTGGGACTGAGAAAAGCATGAGTGAGAAGGACAGCCACCCAGAGTACAGTGATATGGGACTTGGTATAAATAAGTTAGGAAGATAGTGTTGAGGCTGTGCTGCTTCCTACAGGTGGCTCTGTTTATGCTGAGTAGTGGGGGAGGGAATGGTGCCAGTCAGTTCCTTTGTTCCTGGAAAAGTGTCCCCTGAATGCTGCCTCTCAGGGATATGCTCTAGGAAAAGTGAATAATCTTCCTCCTGTGTGCCCCAAAAGTCCTTCAGATAACTGTTTCCATGCTATCTACCCCTGGGTTGTTTGCCAGCTTTCTTTTCAGGAGCAGCTCTGTGCCCTCCAGGTTCTCTCTCAGCTAAGGCCACTGCTTTTAATCTTCACACAGTAAGTCCTGCTGGTTGCAAAAACTCATGATATTCAGTCCCTTTTGTTTTATAAGCCAAAAACCTAGGCGAAACATTCTTCTTGTGAGTTTTCTTGTGGTTTCTCTCTCACACACCATTCTAGGTGACCATAGCTCTCTCCTCTCTGTTGCACCTACAACCTGTTTATCCACTAAATGACATCTTCCCACTTCCTTTCTTTCTTTGATGTGGTCTCTTCTCTTCCTTTAGTTAGGGAGTTTGTTCTCTCAGCAGTCAGGTCTATTTTTAGAGGTATTGTTGATTTGACAGTTATCTTGTTGTTTTTGTGGGTAAGGCAAGGGTAGGTCCTCCTACTCCACTGCCAACTCCCTCTTTCTGTTGTTCTATTCTGATCCTTTCTACTCTTTCTCTCTTTCACAGTTTGCTGGTTTTCTTTTGTAATATAGTTGAATTATTTTCTCTTTTCTTTTGGCATATCTATTACTGGTTTTTGAATTGTGGTTACCATTTGGTGTATAGAACTTGTTCTTCATATAGCGGTAACTATAAAGGTGCAGTAGCTTAAGTGAATCCATTCTTCACCCCTCTTCCATCTATGGTTTAGGTATATGATATTATACTTTATCTATATCCTTTTGTGAGTCCCCTGACTGATGTTTTGAAATATACTTATTTTTAGTGCTTTTGTGCTTCCTACTCTTCTTACTCTTAACTATGGTCTTTCCTTTCCATGCAATGGGTCCCCTTTAACATATCTTGTAGGGCTGGTTTAGTGATCATGGATTCCTTTAAATTTTGTATGTCTTGGAAGTATTCATCTCTCCTTGTATTCAGAATGATACCATTCATGGATATAATTTTCTTGGCTACATTTTTTTCTCCCTTCAAGACTTTGAATATATCATGCCATTCTCTCTCTCTCTCTCTCTCTCTCTGTCTTTAATTTTTAATGTTTATTTTTTCAGAGAGAAAGGGATAGGACAGAGTGCAAACTGGGGAGGACTAAGACAGAGGGAGACACAGAATCAGAAACTGGCCCCAGACTCTGATCTATCAACACAGGACCTGACTTGAACTCAAACTTGTGAACCATGAGATTATGACCTGAGCTGAAGTCAGACGCTGAACCAACTGAGCCACCCAGGTGCTCCACTGTTTTCTTCTGGTCAGTAATTTCTCTTCTAAAAAATCAGCTGATGGCCTGATGGGTGTCCCTGGTATGTAACTGTTTTCTTTTTTCTTACAGCTTTATTTGTTTATTTATTTCAAGTTTTTATTTAAATTCTAATTGCCTAACATATCATGTAATATTGGTTTCAGGAGTAGAATTTAGTGATTTATCACTTACATGTAACACCCAGGGCTTACTGTTCTTAAAATTCTCTATCACTACTTTTTTAGACTTTAATACAATCTGTTTTGGTGTGGACCTTTTGGGGTTGATTTTGCTGAGGGCTCCTTTGCCTCTTGTATTTGGATTTTTATTTTCTTCTTATTATTTGGGAAATTATCAAGCATTATTTCATCAAAAAAAATTCTGTCTCCCTTTCTCTATCTTTTCCTGCTATCCCTATATGTGGATATTATTACACTTGATGGTATTACCGTGTTCCCTAAATCTATGCTCATTTTGCATTTTCCCCCTCACCTGCTCAGCTTCATTACTTTCTATTACTTTGTACTCTACCTTGCTGATTATTCTTCTGCTTCTTCTAGCCTTTTATTTTTTTCCATCTAGTGTATTTTAAAATTCATTTATTGGGGCGCTTGGGTGGCTCAGTCAGGTGAGCGTCTGACTTCGGCTCAGGTCATGATTTCACCGTTCATGGTTTCGAGTCCCTTGTTGGGCTCTGTGCTGACAGCTAACTCAGAGCCTGGAACCTGCTTCAGATTCTGTGTCTCCCTCTCTCGCTGACCCTCCCCTGCTCACAACGTCTCTCTCTCTCTCAGAAATAAATAAACCATTAAAAAATTTTTTTAAATAAAATAAAATTCATTTATTGAGGTATTGCATTCATTTTTAAAAATTCCTATCTCTTTGTTAAAAGTCTCACTGATGTCCACTTTTTAATCAAGCCCCACATATATATTTATGGTCATTACTTTAAACTTCTTATCAGACATATTAGTTAACTCTGTTTTATTTTGGTCTCCTGATGATTCTGTTCTGTTTTTCATTTAGGACATATTTCTTTGTCTCCTCATTTTGACTAACTCTCTGTGTCTGTTTCTTTGTGTTGAGAAAGTAAAAAGTGTCTCCTGGTTTTGAAAGAGTAGCCTTATGAATAAGGGGCCCTATGCTGCCCTAGAGTTCCGTGTTTCTGTTTCATTAGGATCTACTTCTTCAAAGTATCTCCTATGTGTGTTGTGTGCATTTGATGCTGTGGCCAAATCACTTTTCCCTTCAGTTTAGTTGTGTGCAGTGGCTCTCTTTTCAGTTATGGGCAGTATTTGGTCCCAATTGTATTTGTGGGCCAATGTGGGTCCTCCTTGGTCTTGGACTGCAACATACCAAGCATTTTACAGAGATGCAGTACCACCAAACTGTAAGGCACTTTCCTTGTATTTCCCCCTTAGAAGTTTTCATTGGTTGGCGGGGCTTTGTAGTCAAACCAACTGTATGTCACCAGCTCATTGCTGAGGCATGAGTCTTTGTTGTTATCTTTCCCTCTCCCTATGCAGGAGATATTTTGGATTTGTGCTGACACTTGTCATTGCTGTTTGCTTATTGGCAGACTTTTGGCAAATTTTGGATGGGCTCCAGCCTAGAGAGCATTGGATGTGTCTGTTTCATATGTGAGGGACAGATGTGTAGCGTTAGTAAGTTTTGTGTGCAGGTTCCCAATAGGAGGGGGGAACTGTAGCTGCAGACAGCTAGGTCAGGAGAGTGGAGGGGACAGATGCACAAAGTGTATGTAGGGACACTTCATCAGTGTTAGGCAGTTAAGCAGAGGGATCAGAAAAGTCTTATTTCTTGAAGGAGGCTAATTGTTTATACAGGAGATGAAGGGTGGGAAATGGCACCTTCCATCTTTCTTGTCCCTGGAGAAACTCCTCAAGAATCTCCATCCCTCCAATGCATGCTTTGAGATCAGTAATTAATATCCTTCCCATACACTCCACGTGTTTTGCAAATTACTTCTTCTATGCTTTATCTCTTAGGGCTACTGTGCTGTCTCTTCAAGGGCAGTCTCAGTTTCATTTCACCCTGATCATTCTCCCAGAGCTTATTACTCTGAATTTTAAAGTTCCAGGTTGTAAGTATTATTGGTTGTAAGTTCTACCAAAATTTTGGGCCCTTAGGTCTTTAAAGTCAAATGCCATGGGGATTTGTCTTCATTGTGTGGGTTACCCAGTGTATGGGCCTTTTTCTTTCCCCTCTCAAAGGTCCACAGTGTCCTTCACTCCCACAATCAATCGTATGGATCTGTTTAACTACAGATAGTATCTTTGTCCCTTCTGCTTTTTAGATGTAGTCTCTTCTCTACATTTAGTTGTGGTTGCTTCTGTCAGTGTTTGGGTCCTTACATAGGTTGCTTACACAGATGTGAATGTTATTTAGTTGTATCCATGGGGCAAGGTGAGTTTACAGACCTCCTAAGACATTTTTTACTGAAATCTACAATTCCTTACTTTAAAAAAAGAAGCCTCAAGTTCAGTTCCAATAAGATGATGCAGGGAGACTATGGACTCACTTCCTCCCTTTCCCACCAAATCAACACAAATATATAGAGCAATTCCTCCTGAAGAAATGTGGGCTGGGTGAACAGCGTCTACGTTTCAAAAGATAGGAAGACCATATGAAGAACAGAAAGAAAGATGGAGGCTTGATTAAAAACAAAACCCAATAAACCAAAAAACAAAACAAAGAAAATAAAACCCACCACACTCCACAATGCTCTAATATGCAGTGGTCAGGGATATTGCCTTGAACTGATTTGTCTTCCCTGGGGCACAGAAAATTGAAAAAAAAAAACACTTAAAAGTGCAAATAGAATATAAAATCATGGGGCACCATCAGGCAAATTGTCAAGAAATATTTTTGTGATGTTTTCAGGGGAAAAGGGTACTTTTATTAAATCACAGTGACAGGACCCATGGGCAGAAAAAGTTGTATTTGTGATTGTGAGGAGTGACTGATTATCTAATTTTTCATAGGTTGGTTAAGGATAAGTAACTCTCTAAGGAATTTGTGTTGAAAATGAGGTTTCAAGGACTCTGGGGGTCTGACTCTTGTCAAGATAGGTTACCATTTATCATAAAGTAAAACATTAGTTATGAGGCCCTTCAGAAACATCATCATCTGCATGTTTCAGATGAACATCAGTGGGACACAGGTTGTAAGGTAACACCTTTTTAGTTCCATTCTTCCTGCCTTTGTTTTCCTCATCACAAAAGTTTCAGAACTTGAATTTGTACAAATGTCAGAGGAGCTGCCTAAACTCTCTGGGATGAAGAGATTGATGAGCACCAAGTATTACATTCTCCTTCCAGGCTAATACCATGGGCAGTAGAAAGATTCTCATGCCCTACCCTGCCTGCCAATTAAATGAGTCATGGCTATTACTAAAGAGACACCAAATTATAAGTGTTGGTCAGAAGAAAAAGGATGCTTGTGCACTCCTGCTGGAAAGGTAAACTGGGGCAGCCACTCTATACATGAGTATGGGAGTTCCTGAAATAATTAAAAGTATAAATAATATATGATCCTACAATCCCAGTTCTGGGTATATATCCAAAGGAAGTAAAATAAATATCTTGAGGAATTATGTGCACTCTTATGATTATTGCAACATTATTTACAACATTTTAGATATGGGAACAATCAAAGAATTAATCAACAAGTAAATGGATAAGAACATATGGTGTTTGTAGTAAATATGGAATATTTAATATACATAAAAGCCTTGAAAAAGGAAATACTTCCATTTGTAACAGTATAGATGAAACTGGAGGACATTATGCTAAGTAGAATAAGCCATATACAGAAATTCAATCAGTGCCCAATTACACTGGTAGGTGGAATCTACAATAGAAGCAGAAAATGAAATGCCAGTTGTCAATGGCTGAAGGGAATGAGAAATATGGGGAGATTTAGGTTGAAGTCTAAAAAACCTCCATTATGCAATATGAATACATTCTGGATATCTCTCATACATCATGTGAATATAGTTAACAAGGCTGTATTGTATGTTTGAAATTTTCTAGGAGAGTTCATTTTAAGTGATCTCAGACACCAAAGAGAAAGAAAGAAAGAAAGAAAGGAAGAAAGGAAGAAAGGAAGAAAGGAAGGAAGGAAGGAAGGAAGGAAGGAAGGAAGGAAGGAAGGAAGGAAGAAAGAAAGAAAGAAAGAAAGAAAGAAAGAAAGAAAGAAAGAAAGAAAGAATATAGCTGTGTAAGTTGAATGATATGTGAATTACCTTGATTATAGTGATTATTTCACAACGTGTATCTCTTTCAAAGTATCAACTTATATATTAAATACATACAAGCTTTACTTGTCAAGTATACTTCAATAAAGGTGGAAGAAAAAAAGCAAGAAGTAACATAAGATTGTGGAAGATAATGTATTCTGGATATTACAGATGTCCTTTGCATAATTCATCACTGACCAATAGGTGTGATTTCTTTTAATTTTTAAAGTTTATTTATTTATGTATTTATGTATGTATGTATTTATATTTTAGATCGTTGAAGGCAGTGTAAATGGGGGAGCGGCAGATAGAGAGAGAACCCCAAGCAGGCTCTGCACCAGCGGCACAGAGTCCAATGCAAGACTGAACCCATGAAAGCATGAGAACATGACCAGAGCCAAAGCCAAGAGTCAGACTCTTTTTAAATTTTTTTTTTTTATGTTTTATTTATTTCTAGGAGAGAGAGAGACAGCGTGAGCAGGGGAGGGTCAGAGAGAGAGGGAGTGACAGACCGAAAGAGGCTCCAGGCTCTGAGCTGGCAGTCAGCACAGAGCCCAACGCGGGGCTCGAACCCACGAACCGCGAGATCATGACCTAAGCGAAAGTCGGACGCTTAACCGACTAAGCCACCCAGGCGCCCCGAGTCAAACTCTTAACTGACTGACCCATCCAGGCACCCCCAGGTGTGATATTTATTACCCTTATTATCATCATCATTCCAGCAATATCAAGAAAGTCACCATCAAATTATTTTTCATCTGTATATCTGTTACACCTAGATTTATCAACAATATATTCCCCAAAATATTTCTATGTACCATTCCCATCTTGTGTTGGTTTTTTTTCTTAATTTTTTATGGTTTATTTATTTTTGAGACAGAGACAGAGCATGATCGGGGAAATGGCAGAGAGAGAGATACACAGAATCTGAAACAGTCCCCAGGCTCTGAGCTGCCAGCACAGAGCCCGACGCGGGGCTCGAACCCACGAACCGCGAGATCATGACCTAAGCGAAAGTCGGATGCTTAACCGACTAAGCCACCCAGGCGCCCCAACACAAAAATTATTTTAAAAAGGACTAAAGACAAATGTAAGAATTGACACCATAAAACTTCTGGAAGAAACAGGTGGTTAGGTCATTAACATAGATATTTATAAGAATTATTATTTTTTAATCTTACACAACAGGCAAAAAGAAGAAAAGTAAAAATAAGTGGGGCTACATCAAACTAAAAATATGCACAGAAAATAGTACCATCAATGCAAATTAAAAGACAAAGTACTGAATAGGAAAAAAATACTTGCAAATCATATGTATAGTAAGAAGGGCTAGTATTCAAAATACATAAAGAACACACTATTTCAATACCATAAAAATTGATTAAAAAGTGGACAGAAGACATGAATAGAGATTGTTTTCCTAAGAAGACATACAGATGGCCAAAAATGTAAAGAAAGTGGGGGGAAGGCTGATCAATGTCATAAATAATTAGGGAAAAGCAAATAAAAAACACAATGAAGCATCATCTTACTTATTAAGAATAGCTGTTTTCAAAAGACAGGGAATAACATGTTAGTGAAGATATGGATAAGTGGGAATCTTTGTTCATTATTGGGGGGAATGTAAACTGGTGCAGCCACTACAGGAAGCAGTATGGACTTTTCCTTATGAAACTTAAAATGGAACTACCATATCATACAGCAATTCCACTGCTGGGTATTTATCCAAAGAATACAAAAACACTACTTGGAAAGGTTTATGCATCCCTATGTTCATTGGTCATTCCTATGTTAATTGCAGCATTATTCACAGTAGCTAAGAAGCTAAGATAAGAAATCAACCTAAATATCCTAAAACTCCTTGATGGCTGAGTGAATAAATTATATGTATTACATAGTTTTATATAATGTATTAACTATACATTATATAGACTATATTTAAATGTATTTAAATACACATAAAGAAATATGCTTATACACATGGTATGTATGTTTAAATAGACATATACATATATGTATACTTTTTAAAAGAATATAATAGTATGACATTATAAATGTAAATATATATAAGAATATACATATTCCTATGTGTATATAAAATATATATGTAAGAAATATAGATATAATAAATACATATTTATATGTAACACATAGCATATTAAATAAAAATGAAATATATATGTTTACATATTTATATTAAATATATTTATAAGGATAATGAAATCTTGCCATTTGTGACCGAGTTTCGCTTAGGTCATGATCTCGCGGTTCGTGGGTTCGAGCCCCGCGTCGGGCTCTGTGCTGACTGCCAGCTCAGAGCCTGGAGCCTGTTTCAGTCTGTGACTCCCTCTCTCTCTGACCCTCCCCTGCTCACGCTGTCTCTGTCTCTCTCTCCTAGAAATAAATAAAACATTAAAAAAAAAAAAAAGAAATGAGGGAGAATAAAAGTGAAGCATTCAAGGGGCACCTGGGTGGCTAAGTTTCTTAAGCTCTAACTTTAGCTCAGGCTGTGTTCTCAAGGTTCATGAGTTTGAACCCTGCGTCAGACCCAGTGCTGACAGTTCAGAGCCTGGAGCCTGCTTCAGATTCTGTGTCTCCCTCTCACTCTGCCCCTCCCCTGCTCATTCTCTCTCTCTCTCAAAAATAAATTTAATTTTTTTTCTTTAAATGAAGCATTCAAAATCATATCACAAGTGTGTAGAAACACAATATCTAATAAAAGTGCCCAGTCAACCTAAAATAGAAAGGATGACTTATTTATTAAATGGTATTGGAATGCTTAATAACATGTAAGAGAAAATAGACTTCTACTTACATGAATTTCATGTAATTTAATACATATATGTTTAAGCTCATCTTTTTAAATAAATCTAAGTAATAACAGTGAAGTTTCTATGTATTTATTTAAAAAGTTCTTGGGCGACTGGGTGGCTGATTTGGTTAAGCATCTGACTTTTGGTTTTTGCTCAGCACATGATGACATGGTTTGTGAGTTGCAGCTCCATGTAGGGCTCTGCACTGACAGCTCAAAGGCAGCTTAGGATTCTCTCCATTCTCTCTCTCTAACCC
Organism: Hyaena hyaena; assembly: GCF_003009895.1. Taxonomy (NCBI): domain Eukaryota; kingdom Metazoa; phylum Chordata; class Mammalia; order Carnivora; family Hyaenidae; genus Hyaena; species Hyaena hyaena. The sequence goes on along the minus strand of NW_024082204.1, from coordinate 141,618 downwards.
TCCCCCTGTCTCTCTCTCTCTTTCAAAATAAACATTTAAAAATTCTATTTCAATCTATTTGAAGTTTTTATTAAACAATACAGGTTTTGGGGGCTCCTGGATGGCTCAATCGGTTAAGCGTCTGACTTCAGCTCAGGTCATGATCTCCCGGTTCTTGAGTTCAAACCCCACATCAGGTTCTGTGCTGACAGCTCAGAGCCTGGAACCTGTTTCAGAGTCTCTGTCTCCTACTCTCTCTCTCTCTACCTTTCCCCTGCTCGTGCCTGTCTCTCTCTGTCTCAAAAATAAATAAACAACAAAAAAACAAACAATACAGGCTGTTAAATATGTAATCACATTTGCATATTTGAAATATGTCTTTCTTATATATTCATCACAAAACAGAACAATTGTTTCAAAAGAAAGTTTAGAGAACATTGACCATTCTTATGTATCTGACTTCCTTCTTGACATGTCTTAGGAAACAAAAGTTCTGATGTCTATGTTAGTAATAAATAGTTTTTTCTTCATCTGACTCTTCATTATAGAAAGGGCATAAATTCATACTTTTTAATAAATCTTTATTTAGTAAATTTCAAACTAACTTTGGAGTGAATATCTTCAAAAACGCAAGGGATACGTACATCCAATAAGCAAACAGCACAATAATAATAAATAAGTATTTATTGTAATTCATCAAGTTTTCAGAGGAGCTCATCATGGGATTTTTGAGCTGTGAATGATATGAGCTATATGAATACATCTCAGGCACATTTTGGAAATTGATTTTGGTTATGTAGTTTCCAGACATTATTGGATCAGCATTTCTGAAGAGTCTGAAAGTCTCAGTGCTTTTCTTAATGTTAATTTTTTCTTAAAGAGAGAAGAGAGTTCAAGGGAAGGGGAAGGGCAGAGAGAGAGGGAAAGATAGAATCCCAAGCAGGCGGCATGCTCAGTACAGAGCCTAATGTGGGGCTTGATCTTACAACTGAGAGATCATGACCTGAACGAATATCGAGTAGTTGGACACAGCCCAATGCCTCTCTCACTCTTTTTAATATAATATTTTCTGCTTATGTGGTACTGATTTTATTTATGTTAAAAAATAATTTACTTTAGTTAAGAACCCCAGCTAATTACATTTCAAATCCTAAATTAAATCAACTGGAAAACCTTGCTAGTAAAGAGTAATGCTAAATGAGCATTTGGTCATTGATATCAAAGAGTGAATCTCTAAGGACTCAATTTTAGTACAAACATATTCAAAACTACAGTATATAATCTAATATGCAGATCTTCTATTTGGGGAAAAATATATATAATTCCAATTCTAACATATCAGTCATCCATCACTGTGATGCTTTGGATAATACAGGGTTTATCATTTCTTACATGTTAATCCTAGCTTCCTTATTTACGCCTGTTCTTATAAAATAAAGAGCATAGCAGACTTATTCCATAAACAGTAATAGCTCTTCATTTATAGTGCCCAGGTGTAGAGCTATGTTGCAGGTAATGGAAATACCTTTGTATGCTAGTCACTAAACAAGAATATCTATTAAAAATAGTGTTACAGAGAGGTTAACACTAAACCAAACCTCCCAAATATCATTCAGTAGAATTATAAGAACACTAAATATATAGTGAAATGCTGATAACAGAAATTATCTTAGGAAATGTAATTAATGGCTTTTTGGGTTGAGTATTTTGTAGGATGATTGGGGAATAGCTCAGACTGATTAATCTGCACTAAACAATATATAACTCCCATCAATCCTTTTAGAAAATGTATCTCATTCTTCCATAGTCTTATTTTTCATCTTCCTGATCACAATTAATTATCCTGATCATGTAGACCTGTTATAAGTTGCTTTCTTAGGATTCATCTAGTTACTTCCAGTGTTCTTATCATAAAATATATAAACTTGTATTTCCTCTTTAGTGGTGTAAGAATGTCTAATTCCATTCAGAGTTCTTTGCCCAATCTCTATAACTATCACTTCCCCTGAAAATAAGGAAAGAGAAGAATCACTTTTCACCAGGTAAGTGTAAACTATAACACACACACACACACACACACACACACATATGAAACTTGGGAATGTTATAACATTTTTTGTTATTTTTTTCCTATTTTAGCCATTTGGGAAGACATACTAAGTATATAAGAATTATTTAATACGTAATACCATCATGTTGGACTATTTCCATTATCATTTCAATGTATTAATAATATCTTATCCACAGGCTAAGGGAAAATATATGTTCTTTCTATTTATTGAAAAATTACCACAAAAACAACAAAAAATAATTAGAATATTAAATTGTTTTGTCAAATCTCATTTATCTTAATTTTCTAGATTAATATAATCCCTGTCTTCAATCTTGGAATGGCATTGTTCCTAATGAGTGTAAAAGATGAAAAGGCTGTATTTTTAAGGGTGAAGGATTAAAGAGACCTTTTTCTACATTTATACAGGGCAGGCCTTCTGAATCACCCTTCTCAGGGCTCCCATAACCTCCTTGTTTCTCAGGCTGTAAATGATAGGGTTAAGCATTGGGGTTAGAATAGTGTAGAAGACAGCCAGAACCTTGTCCTCTGTTGGAGATCTCAGTGATCTTGGGCGTAGATAAGTGTAAGCAAAGGGTGCATAGTAGAAAGTCACCACAGTGAGGTGTGTGCTGCAGGTCGAATAGGCCTTCTTCCTTCCTTCTGTTGAGTGCATGCGGCAGATGGCATGGAGAACCCGGCCATAGGAACATGCAATGCCGATGAAAGGAAATGCAATCAAAATTGTGGTGCTCACAAACACTGTGTACTCATAGACCCAGGTGTCCATGCAGGCCAGAATCAGCATGGCTGGTACATCACAGAAGAAATGGTTGATGGACCTGGATCGACAATAAGGTATATGAAGGGCATATACAGTGTGGGCACAGGAGTTGATTGAGCCCATTATCCAAGATCCTGTTATCATCAGCACACACACTTTTTTGCTCATACGAATGGGATAGTGAAGAGGAAAGCAAATAGCCACATAACGATCATAGGCCATAGAGGCCAATAGTAATCCTTCTGCACCTGCTAAAGTCAAGAAGAAGAAGCTCTGTACTCCACACCCAATGAAGGAGATAGACTTGTTTCCAAAAAGATAATTGGATGCCATTTTGGGGACGATGGTGGAGATGTAGTTCAGATCCATGAGGGACAGCTGACTAAGTAGAAAATACATAGGTGTGTGGAGATGAGTGTCCAGAAGGATAAGTAAAAACATGGACAAGTTGCCAAAAAAAGCCATTAGGAAAATGAGAACAATGAGAATGAAAAGAAACAATCCAATTCTTGATGGTGGAAACAACCCCAGTAAAAGGAAGCCTGTTAATGTTTTGTTGTTATTTTCCATTTTTTATTCACTGGTTTTCTTGAAAAAAGAGAAAAACTCAAGTGTGAAAAAATAAAGAAATGTGAGTTTTTACATTTTATTCAAATTATTTTAATCTAATTATGAAGTTTTCATGAAATGTCTAGTTCCTTAAACAAATATTCAATATTTCTTATTTTGAGAAAGTAATTCTATGTTGTTTCACAAAATCACAAGGTTAGGTGAAAGCATATACATTCAAAATCTTCTGTAAAGAATCCATGAAATAATAAAAGGTAAATATTAATACCTACCTGAATGTGATATGAGTGATTTTATGCCCTACATAAATTCACATAGCTAAAATATTAAAGTTTAATTTAACATAGGCATAATTGTTATTGCCAAGACTAAGCACAAGTTGAATAACAATCAAATGAATATGGGTTTGTCTCATGTGTATTTTTTCATACCATTTAGCCTAGGACTTCATTAAAATGAAAGATCTCCCCAGCAGGAGCTCAATTTTAACCACTAAATATTTATTTTAATGTTGAAAGAGTAGACAATTTTTGAATTCATAGAGAAAATTTTATTAGATTACTTTTAACCCATTTATTCTTCTAGTCACTAAAACAAAAATAATTACCTTCTGCATGATCTATTTACAAAACTCTGACTTAAAATGATTACTTCCAATCCCCCTGAAAACTTTGACATCTAAGTTTTAGATTAATTTTACTGCACATGGATAAAAAATGATAATATTTGAAGTGACATACTGGATGAGAGAAATAGAATGTTTTCATTCTGCACCATTTCCATAAGTGGAAGGGAAGACTCAGATATAAACCTTATTTTCCATTTCACTAGCATCCTGGACAAGTATAAGGAATTATGCTAAGTTGAAACAAAATTCTGAGATCATCACTCACAATTGTAAATGTAGTGACATGTAGTGTCTGGGTGGCTAAGTCGGCAAAGTATCCAACTTCAGCTCAGGTCATGATCTCAAGGTCTGTGAGTTTGAGCCCTGTGTGGGATTCTATGCTGACAGTTTAGTCTGGAGTTGGCTTCAGTTTCTGTGTCTCCTTCTTTCTCTGATACCCCCCCCCACTCATGTTCTGTGTCTCTCCTCTCTATCTCAAAAATAAATTTAAAAATTAAAAAAGTTTAAATAAATGACATTCACAGACCTTCAGTAATTTATTGTAAGCTAAAAAGATAAAGATCCTTTACCTTATGAAAAACAATGAATTAGAAAGAATTGCTCACATGTTAGCCACCCTAAACTTCCAGCAAGGTGGCTATTTAAACAAGAATTTTATGTCTATTAGGCAGTAGATGATGGCGAATATATCTAAGAAGTTATTTTATGCTTAAAGAAATAGTTTTAAGATGAAAGTTGCACATTTTACATCTTCTCCTTAGGGACATGTTTCCTCTGTTCTCCTGCTTTTCCTGTATTCTTGCTGGCCCTGCAACAACCCAGCAACTCACACCTGGTCTCTACTAAATGGATGCAAAAAGATCTCACAATATATTTATCGATAAATAATATCTCAAGACTATTAAACAAAATGTAAATCATAGTTGTTTTCAATCAAAATGTGTCATAATCTAAAAACATGTTTATGAAAGAACACTCAGTATCTCTGTAAGTCATGTTGCAGATACACATATTCTATCCTTCAGTTGTTTTGAAAACTTGAAAGTGACTGGTATATTACATTTCTGTTAATTTCCTTACATTACTTTCTTTTCCTATCATTTTTCTTCAGAAGTTTGAAAGTAAAATACTGAGAAAATGGGGCTCAGTTTTAAGCTTTGTATATTTATTGTTGGTACATATATTTAAAGTGTGCTCCCATTGGTACACAGTTTTAAAAAAAAAACTAAAAATAAAATAAAATAAGATCCAATTATTTACAGTCCTTTCATTACGAACACAGGAACCAATGATTATCTCGGTCTTGATTTGTGTTTTCTGAATCAGTATACTAAAAAAAGTATTTCAAAATTATGCCCCCCTTCTTTTCTGCAATGAATTTTCAGACCAGCAATATCCTTCCCAAAAGTTAGCCTGATACAGCAGGAGAAATTATAGAAATCCTTTGTGTTTTAAAAAATATTTTTTTATTTTTATAGTTTATATATATTTGAGACAGAGAGAGACAGAGCATGAGCAGGGGAGGGGCAGAGAGAGAGGGAGAAACAGAAGCTGAAACAGGTTCCAGGCTCTGAGCTTCCAGCACAGAGCCCAACGCGGGGCTCGAACCCACAAACTGTGAGATCATGACCTGAGTCGAAATTGGACGCTTAACCAACTGAGCCACCCAGGTGCCCTGAATATCTTTAAGGAATCTAGCCAGCCAAATATCCTGTATGGACACCAGACATGCTGCCTCTCTTACAGTATCTATTTAGGCACCCATCTATGTAATACTGTGTGTGCTCCCTCATTCTGCAATAGCTTAACCCAGTCAAACCCAAGTAGCAGAGCAAAGGAAATGTAATACTTTAGCACTCTCTATCCCTTGACTGATTTAAACAACTAAGTATCTCATTTACTATTTAAACAAATTACATTTTCAATAACTAGGGTACAAGCTGGTAATCTATATTTGTGTATATGTTTCCATAAAACTGTATACGTTGATATCAATTTGAATCAAGGAATTATACACAAGTGTGCACACACACAGATTAATAAAATTTATGCATTCTTTGTATTGTGTTTCAGGTCGAGTGGATGGTGTAACATTTCACTAGTAAATTGTACAGAATTTGATGTTAAACCTTTCCATTATCTCGATTACTGTCACTTATAAGAAATTTGTCACTGAACTGGTGAATTCAACTCTGCGAGCTTGTAGTCTGAAAATCAAGGAAGCATAAAAATTAAATGAGGTGATAGTTTGGGCTTAGTATATTTGTCTTATAATTTATGATTTATAAGTGATTCTAATGGAGGGTGGTGTGAATCTACTCTCCCCTCTTCTCCAGAGATATCATGCAATGTCTAGGGGTGTTATTGGTTATCATTACTGGGGAGTTCTACTGGCATCTAGCAGATGCTGCTAAATATTCTACAATGTACTGGTCATTCACAGAACAAAGAACTTCCCCAAAATATTAGCTTTGTCGAAGTTGAAAAATTCTAAATTAATGGTATCTTTGATCTCCTTTCCCATCTTTATTTTCCTCATCTGACACTCATCATCTACTAAGATTATACAATGATACTTTTCTCTTTTTTTAAGTTTATTTTTGAGAGAGAGAGAGAGAGTGAGAGAGTACAAGTAGGGGACGGACAGAGAGAGAGGGAGACACAGAATCCCAAGGAGGCTTGAGGCTCCGAGCTGTCAGTACAGAACCACGAGCCAGACTCAAATTCACAAACCAGGAGATCATGGCCTGATTGAAATCTTACGAAATCAGATGCTTAACCAACTGACACACCCAGACCCTCCCATTTTTTTCATTTTTGTTTCTTTATATCCTCATTTGATTCTCAAAAAGTAATGCCAGCTTGTCCATGCAATGACCATTATGTCAATTGAGCTAAAGGTTTAGTTAGTGCACAAGGCAAAAGAGCAACAGTCAGCACTAGGTAAAGCCCTAGGCACCTTGTAAGTACTTTCCCCCTAGCTGGCAAAATGACACAGAAGAAAGAACACAACCTGGTATATTTATTGAGGACTTGACTAGAGATCATCTGTGCATCCCAGTTGAATTCAGTTCTCACAAGAGTAGACACTGCACAAGCCTATTTAAATAAGGCTTAGTCTGGTCCTCACCTTTCTTCCAATTTAGCTATCATGTCTGTCAATAGGCTCTGAAAACACACAAAACAACACAACACTGTTCTCTGTACTTGTTCAGCAGGAACTCTACCTAACATTATCGTGTAAAATGTAATCAGCTCCATCACCACCTGTAATCTTATTCTGAATTCAGTCTCTTAGTTGACTATCCGAATGGCAGGAATCTCCTTTGATATATTCAACCACGAGGATAAAAGGGTAATTAAAAATGGAACTAAAATATATCTACTCATATCAGGTGACTACATGTGAACATCTTCACTGCCTAGAGTATAATATCCGTATGAAAGTGTCACATTACAAACATGCTCACTTTTGGGGTCACCCTTGTCTGCTCCATGTCAGAGATGCTGCATCAGGCTCCAGCCACAGTATACCATGCAAAAATACCTTTCCCACAGTCCTGGAGTTCCCCTCCCGAATGTTCCGATGTGTTAAATCTTACTTATATTTTAATTCTCTCTTAAATATAACCTGGTATATAAATTTGTTCGGTCAACTCAAGATCCATACAATTTTCTGCCATTTTTCATTCTATTCTAGTTCACCTATACTTTTACTTTAGCATCCATCACCTATATGGATGCTATATATCATCTATATTTCATGATTGTGCAGCTTTGAGAGTAGGGCTGTGTCTTATTTCCCAATATTAAGGTAAGAGATTTATATATAACATCAACCACTCCATCATTTTTCACTAGCATAAATTATTTATGATCACATAAGTTAATCCCAGACCTGAAGATAATGTATATTTTATGCATGAAGTTTTTAAGTTGTTTTTACCATTTTAAGGTTTATTTATTTTGAGAGAGAGAGAATGAGAGTAAGCGAGTTGGGGAGTGGGGGGTGGGTAGGAGCAGAGAGAGAGAATCCCAAGCAGGCTCCACCCTGTTAGTACAAAGTTCAAAGTGGGGCTCTGTTTCAACGAACTGAGAGATCATGAATTGAACCGAAATCAAGAGTGGGATGCTTAACCCACTGAGCCACCCAGGAGTCCCAGAACTTTGTCTTTAAAAAACACAAGTATAGGGTTCTTGGGTGCTCTGTCAGTTAAGTGTCCGACTTAGGCTCAGGTCGTGAGCTCTGTGCAGATGGCTGGGAGCCTGGAGCCTGCTCTGTATTCTGTGACTCCCTCTCTCTCTGCCCCTCCTCTGCCCATGCTCTGTCTCTCTCACTTTCTCTATCTCTCAAAAATAAATAAACATTAAGACCTTTTGAGAAATCCACAAGTATCCATCTGGTTCTTTGAATTTTATTTTATCTTCTAAATTCTGTATATAGCAATTTCATATATATCAGAGCCCAAATATAATTTTATTTTTGAAGTCCATTAGTTAATGAGATGTGAATTTATGAGTGACTTATCCCAGTGCTTAACAAAGAGCAAGTCTTTATTAATTGTATTCAAAGTCTTCCTACAGCATTCGCATGTTCCTTATGTTCCTCAAGTAAAACCAGTAGATAACTGTCTTTCTAACTTCTGGGCAGTGCCACATGCATTTGCTGACTAAACTTCCTTAAGTGCTTTCTGTAAAAATGTACAAACTCACCTCTCAAGTCAGCACTTAACATTTCAGATACACCCATGGAGACACATCTGCAACGATATTTCTAGACTTCTATACTTGGAGGTGAATCTTCATAGTTCTTGTTTTGGTTGTGTTCATTTGGCAATGGCCCCTGAGACTAGGACAACAGAGACAGGGCCAAAAATAATGCAGGGGAAGAGTTATGAAAACTTCCGAGATCTTCTCAGAGAATTTTGTCCTTGCCAGTTCCTTGGGGAAAAGCTAAATGTTATTTATTTTAACATCTATTATTATTGAAAAAAGCATGTTATTACATTTTTTTCCTATTTTTGTATTTTATACACTAGTATCCAGGTAGCATACAGTTATATTGTACCCAGACATAAAATTATTTAAATTGGTTGAATATAATGGAAGGAATATAATCTGAAGAAACATAATATCACGCATATTAACATGTCTAAGTTTATTAAACTAAGTTTATTTTTTCAACTAGCTTATGTTTTATTATATGTAAATTTTATTTGAATGTATTTCTTGATCTCTTCATTTTTAATCTTTCACATAATTTGGGCGATATCTTCTAAAAATAGCAGAAGTTTAGGTGGTTCAAATGTATAAACTTCTAGTAATAAAGTAAAGGGTTTATACATTATTCATGTTTTATTTTCAATTCTGTTGTCAATACCAGATTAAAATAACATAATGGGTATTATAACAACAGAGAATTTTTATTCACTTTAGTTTGTGATATTTGGAAACCATATATTAATAAAAATTTTACCCCAAATAATAGTGTTTATATGTTTCCAACAATAAAATTAAGATAATGTTGATACAGTGCAAAAGTAAGAAAAAGAGGGGCGCCTGGGTGGCCTGGTCGGTTAGGCGTCCAACTTTCGCTTAGGTCATGATCTCGCGGTTCGTGGGTTCGGGCCCCGCGTTGGGCTCTGTGCTGACTGCCAGCTCAGAGCCTGGAGCCTGTTTCAGTCTGCGACTCTCTCGCTCTCTGACCCTCCCCTGCTCACGCTGTCTCTCTCTCTCTCTCTCTCTCTCCTAGAAATAAATAAAAACCTTAAAAAAAATTTTTTTAAAGTAAGAAAAAGAAAATTTTTAACAGTTTTTGGCAAAGAAAGTTATCTCAAAGTGAAAGTCCATTGAATTTGCAATCCAAGGTAGTTGGACAAAGTGTATTTTGAAAAGATTAAACGCTAGATTTTTCATATAAAAAAAGTCATGAAGAAACAGAATCAAATGTGTATTCTATCTTCTTTAAAGAACAACAACAACAACAAATGTCTAAGATAAAACAGTTGTCGAGAACTTTAATTTGACCTATGGAAGGAAGTTAGAATAAAATTTTATAAAGAAGACACTTTACATTCTGCTTTAAAATGACCTTGGTGGTCACAAGTATAATTATTGGCCATCTGAGATAAGTAGCACCCTCTGGATAACTGGGGATACTAAACTAGGGAAGCTCGTGGTCTGCAAATGAGAGCAAATTCATCCTTAGAGAATGGCCAGTGCATGGAGAAGCTGTAGGGCAGTGGACAGATCAGAACGACTGGGATTTTCCAGTTACCAACTGAGCATGTCACAGGGCTATAGAACAGCCTTGGCTGGCAGCTGGAGCAGACAGTGGATGGAGGATAAGGCTGAACTTGGAGTACACTTGATGCCAGTTAAACACAAGGTGGAAGTTAAGCCAGCAGGTGGGAAGAGATATCAAGGACTTCCTTCCTATTCCCCACAGTGCATGACCTGTACTTTCATAGCTGAATATGAAGAGGGCAAAATAGAGATGCAACAAAGTCAAACTCATGATCAGAATTAGGATCAGTATGCCTGAGGAAGTTGGTGAGAAGGGGATGGTCTCAGAACAGAAAACAGTTCTCCAAGTGCAGTTATAATCATGAGACCCCTCTCAAAAAAGGCTATTCTTGTATCTTCCTGAGAAGAAAGGGGAAAAAATGAAAGCAGAAATTCCTATTTGGCAAGTATAACCTTGGACTGACAAATTGTAAATATAGAAGTCTTTAGTCCCTTGAAATGGCCATTAAAATTTTTTTCCTCTGTGAATAGATGTAGGTTCTCATAACTTGAGATGAATTAAAAAGAAGTAAATAAACTAGCATTACAGTACATGAAAATGGTGAAATACAAGTAGTAAAATATAAATGAAATCAGAATGAACACAATGTAAATTGAAGCCTGGATAGTCTTAAAATATCCACTAAGGCTATGATTACCTGTGATATTTCCAAATAGTTGAATCAAATATAGAAATGCTATATTTCTTCATTTATGAAAAAAATTAAGTCATTCTTATATCACCTTTAAATTTCAGTTTGGGAGTTCTGGGGTGGCTCAATCGGTTGAGTGTCCAACTTCGGCTCAGGTCATGATATCATGGTTGGTGGGTTCAAGCTCCTCTATGGGCTCTGTGCTGACAGCTCAGAGCCTGGAGCCTGTCTTCAGATTCTGTATCCCTCTCTCACTGACCCTCCATTGCTTACACTGTCTCTCTTTCTCTCTCAAAAATAAATAAAACGATTAAAAATATTTTTTTGACTTTATTATTTTTATTTTTATTTTTTTCTTTCTTTTTGTTTTTTTTTTTTTTTACAAATAGTTTATTGTGAAATTAGTTTCCACATAACACCCAGTGCTCATCCCCATGAGTGCCCTCCTCTATACCCATTCCCCCTACCCCCTACATCCATCAGTACTTAGTTTTTTCTCAGCATTCAAGAGTCTCTCATGGTTTGCCTCTCTCCCTTTCCCCCACCATTTCCCCCCTTCTTCTCCCCCTTGGTCCTCTGTTAAGTTCCTCCTAATTCTCCTATACGTGCAAACATATGTTATTTGTCCTTCTCTGCCTGACTTATTTTGCTCAGCAATAACACCCTCAAGGTCCATCATGTTGCTACACATGGCCAGATTTCATTGTTTCTCATTGCCATGTAGTATTCCATGGTATAGATAAACCACATATTTTTTATCCATTCGTCAGTTGATGGACACTTAGGCTCTTTCCATGTTTTGGCTATTGTTGAAAGTGCTGCTATGAACATTGGGGTACACGTGCTCCTATGCCTCAGCATTTCTATATCCCTTGGGTAAGTTCCTAGCAGTGCTATTGCTGGGTCATAGGGGAGTTCTATTGTTAATTTTTTGAGGAACCTCCACACTCTTTTCCAGAGGGGCTGCACCAGTTTACATTCCCACCAGCAGTGTAGGAGGGTGCCCGTTTCTCCACATCCTCACCAGCATCTAGAATCCTCTGATTTGCTCATTTTAGCTACTCTGACTGGCGTGAGGTGGTATCTCAGTGTGGTTTTGATTTGTATTTCCCTGATGAGGAGGGATGCTGAGCATCGTTTCATGTGTCTGTTGGCCATCTGGATGTCCTCTTTGGAGAAGTGTCTGTTCATATCTTCTGCCCATTTCTTTACTGGGTTGTTTGTTTTTCGGGTGTGGAATTTGGTGAGTTCCTTATAGATTCTGGATATCAACCCTTTATCTGATATGTCGTTTGCAACGATCTTTTCCCATTCCGTTGGTTGCCTATTAGTTTTGTGGGTAGTTTCCTTTGCCGTGCAGAAGCTTTTAATCTTGATGAGGTCCCAATCGTTTATTTTTGTTCTTGATTCCTTTGCTTTGGGGGATGTGTCAAGTAAGAGGTTGCTGCGGTGGAGGTCAAAGAGGTTGTTTTCTGCTTTCTCCTCTAGGGTTTTGATAGTTTCCTGTCTCACATTCAGGTCCTTTATCCATTTTGAGTATATTTTTGTGTATGGTGTGAGAAATTGATCTAGTTTCATTCTTCTGCACGTTGCTGTCCAGTTCTCCCAACACCATCTGTTAAAGACGCTTTTTTCCATTGGATATTCTTTCCTGCGTTGTCAAATATCAGTTGGCTGTATACTTTTGGGTCCACTTCTGAGTTCTCAATTCTGTTCCATTGGTCTATGTGTCTGTTTTTGTGGCAATACCAAACTGTCTTGATGATGACAGCTTTGTAGTAGAGGTTAAAGTCTGGGATGGTGATACCTCCCGTTTTGGTTTTATTTTTCAGTATTACTTTGGCTATTCGGGTCTTTTCTGGTTCCATACAAATTTTGAGATAGTTTGTTCTAGTTTTGAGTAGTATGCTGGTGCAATTTTGATTGGAATTGCATTGAATGTGTAGATTGCTTTGGGTGGTAATGACATCTTAACTATATTCTTCCTATCCATAAACATGGGATGTTTTTCCATTTCTTTGTGTCTTCTTCAATTTCCTTCATAAGTTTTCTGTAGTTTTCATCATCCAGATCTTTTGTATCCTTGGGTAGGTTTATTCCTAGGTATTTTATGGTTTTTTGTTCAATTGTGAATGGGATCAGCTTCCTGATATCTCTTTCTGTTGCTTCATTGTTAGTGTATAAAAATGCAACTGATTTCTGTACGTTGATTTTGTATCCTACATCTTGGCTAAATTCTTGGATCAGTTCCAGTAGGCTTCTGGTGGAGTCTGTCGGGTTTTCGATGTAAAGTATCATGTCATCTGCAAAAAGTGATAGGTTGACTTCATCTTTGCCAATTCTGATGCCCTTTATTTCCTTTTGTTGTCTGACGGCTGATGCCAAGACTTCCAGCGCTATGTTAAACAGCAGTGGTGAGAGTGGACATCCCTGTCGTGTTCCTGATCTCAGGAGGAAAGTTCTCAGTTTTTCCCCGTTGAGGATGATGTTAGCTGAAGGCTTCTCATAGATGGCTTTTGTGATGTTTAAGTAAGTTCCTTCTATCCCGACATTCTCTAGAGTCTTTATTAAGAAGGGATGCTGTATTTTGTCAAATGCTTTTTCTGCATCTATTGACAGGATCCTATGGTTTTTATCTTTTCTTTTTTTGATGGGATGTATCACATTGACTGATTTGCGAATGTTGAACCAGCCCTGTAACCTAGGAATGAATCCCACTTGATCTTGGTGGATAATTCTTTTTATGTGCTGTTGAATTCGATTTGCAAATATCTTGTTGAGAACTTTTGCATCCGTATTCATCAAGGATATTGGCCTGTATTTCTCTTTTTTTTGTTGGGTCTCTGTCTGGCTTGGGAATTCGAGTGATGCTGGCTTCATAAAATGAGTCTGGGAGTTGTCCTTCACTTTCTATTTTTTGGAATAGCTTGAGAAGAATGGGTATTAATTCTGTTTTAAACGTCTGGTAGAATTCCCTGGGGAAGCCATCTGGTCCTGGGCTCCTATTTGTTGGGAGATTTTTGATCACTGATTCGATTTCCTCACTAGTTATGGGTCTGTTCAGATTTCCTACCTCTTCCCGTGTGAATTTTGGTAGTGGGTGTGCGTTTAGGAGTTTGTCCATTTTTTCTAAGTTGTCCAATTTGTTGGCATATAGTTTTTCATAGTATTCCCTGATAATTGCCTGTATTTCTGAGGGGTTGGTTGTAATAATTCCATTTTCAACTATGATTTTGTCTGTTTGGGTGCTCTCTCTTTTCTTTTTGAGAACTTGGCTAGAGGTTTGTCAATTTTGTTTATTTTTTCAAAACACCAACTCTTGGTTTCACTGGTCTGTTCAATTGTTTCTTTGGTCTCTATGTTGTTTATTTCTTCTCTGATTTTTACTATTTCTCTTCTTCTACTAGGTTTAGGGCGTTCTTGTTGCTCTGCCTCTAGTTCCTTTAGGTGAGCTGTTAGATTTTGGACTTGCGTTTTTTCTAGTTTCTTGAAATAGGCCTGGAGTGCAATGTACTTTCCTCTTAGGACTGCCTTTGCCGCATCCCATAGAGTTTGGATTGTTGTGTTTTCATTTTCATTTGTTTCCATATGTTTTTTAATTTCATCCCTAATTTCCTGATTGGCCCATTCATTCTTTAGAAGGGTGGTCTTTAACCTCCATGTTTTTGGCGGTTTTCCAGACTTCTTCCTGTAATTGATTTCAAGTTTCAAAGCATTGTGATCTGACAGTGTGAATGGTATGATCTCAGTTCTTTTGTATTTATTGAGGGCTGCTTTATGTCCCAGTATGTGATCTATCTTGGAGAATGTGCCATGTGCACTTGAGAAGAAAGTGAATTCCTTGGCCTCAGGATGTAGAGTTCTAAGTATATCTGTCAGATCCTTCTGGTCCAAAGTGTCTTTCAAGTCCATTATTTCTTTAGTGATTTTCTGTCTGGTTGACCTATCCATTGCTGTAAGTGGAGTATTGAAGTCCCCTGCTATTAGCACATTCTTATCTATGAGGCTGTTTCTCTTTGTGATTAATTGTTTTATGTATTTAGGAGCTCTCATATTCGGTGTATAGACATTTATGATTGTTAGTTCTTCCTGATGGATAGACCCTGTAACTAGTATGTAATGCCCTTCTTCATCTCTTGTTATTGTCTTTAATTTAAAGTACAGTTTGTCTGATATAAATATAGCTACTCCGGCTTTCTTTTGATTTCCAGTAGCATGATATATATTTCTCCACCCCCTTACTTTTAATCTGAAGGTATCTTCAGGTCTAAAATGAGTTTCTTGTAGACAGCATATAGATGCATTTTTTTTTTTTATCCATTCTGCTACCCTATGTCTTTTGATTGGAGCATTCAGCCCATTTCCATTCAGTGTTATTATTGAAATATGTGTGTTTAGAGTCTTTGTGTCCTTTGTGGAGTTCATGCTTGTGGTGGTGTCTCTGGTATCTTGATTCTTACAACCTTTCCTTCAGAGCGTCCTCCTCAGGATTTCATGTAGGGCTGGCTTAGTGGTGACTAATTCTTTCAATTTCTGTTTATTTGGAAAGGCTTTATCTTTCCTTCTATTTTGAATGACAGGCTTGCTGGGTAGAGGATTCTTCGTTGCATATTTTTTCTGTTCATCACATTGAAGATCTCCTGCCATTTTTTTATGGCCTGCCACGTTTAAGTAGATAGGTCTGTCACCACTCTGATTGGTTTCCCTTTGTATGTTAGGGCCCTTTTCTCCTTAGCTGCTTTCAAAATTTTCTCTTTGTCTTTGTATTTTGCCAGTTTCACTATGATATGCTGTGCAGAAGATCGATTCAAGTTACGTCTTAGGGGAGTACTCTGAGCCTATTGTATTTCAACATTTACTTCTTTCCCCAGGTGGGGGAAGTTCTCTGCTATAATTTGTTCCAGGTCTCCTTCAGCACCTTTCCCTCTTTCTTCCTCTTCTGGGATTCCTATGATATGGATATTGTTGTGTTGGACCGTATCGCTGAGCTCTCGAATTCTTCTTTCCTGTTCCTGGATCAGTTTGTCTCTTTTTTTGTCAGCTTCTTGTTTTTTTATAACAGTGTCTTCTAAATCATTTATTCTCCTTTCTGCCTCTTCAATCCGTGCATTGGAGGCCTCTAATTTATTATGTATCTCGTTTATCATATTTTTTAAGTCTTCATGCCTATTTTTATTTTCCATTCTGTCTGTAGCCATAGTTTCTTTGATGTTCCCTTTGTTTTTTCAAGCCCAGCTAGCAATTTTACCATTATTATTCTGAAATCTTGTTCAGTTATGCTGCCAATATCTGTTTGAGCAGTTCATTCGCTGTCATTTCTTCTTGGAGTTTCTTTGGAGGAGAGCTCTTTCGTTTCACCATTTTAGTTAGCTTTCTGGCTCTTGTTGGTTTTAAAGACCTGTTATATCTCTGTATCTACAAGCGCTGCTGTATCCAAGAAGACTCTTTGTCTGTCCAGGGCCTATCCTTTCAGAGAGTGTTTTTTGAATGGTATCTCTTGGTCTCTCTTGTTGGGACCTTGGTAATTTTATTTTCCTATTCCTAGTGATATTTGGGACTCTCCACCTTGTGTACTCTGGCTTGTTTCTTGACGTAGCCCTGGAAAAGAAAACAGACAGACAAAGACACAGGGAGTAGGAGTACACAAACGCACAGGCTAATTCAACTAACATGCAAAGCGAGAGGGAAAACGAAAAAGTTAAGAGAAAAGAGGGAGGAGGGAAGGCTAAAAATAGAGAGTATAAAATACATAAAAGGGTCAAAAAGGAGAAAAGAAAAGGAAAAAAGAAGAAAACCGATGGACAAAGAACGGTTTAAAGAATATAACCGGATTTCCCAGTTACAGTTAAATAGCCGTGTGTATGCAGTGCTGGTTGAAGAGCATAGAGAGGGAGAAAGAAGACCAGGCAGGATGAGTCAAAATTGGAAATAGAATGAACAGGCAGAAGGGATACGAAGCTTTTTTCAAAGAGGTAAATGGTAGAATGTTTGGATAGGTGAGAGAAGAATGCTGGTATTATCCAGGGAAACTATATAGACTAATTACTCCTGAGAGAAAGAGATGAAAAGGTCGGGAGGTGTAGAATTTACATCTATAGAATGGACTAAATTTGATTGTTTAAGTATGCCGGTGACCAGAGGTAATCAGGTCAGTGTTCTGAAAAAAAAAAAAAAAACCAAAACCAAAACCAAAAACAAAACACACACACACACGCACACACACACACACACAAATAAATAAAAGGGGAAAAGGGAGGAGGGCAGCTCTCAAGCAGGGATGGGTGTGATGTGATCCAATGAGTCAGAGGGGAGTTCTGCCTGGAGGTTGTAGGGAGGAGAGTAGCGGCCCTCCACTTCGCTTTTATAAGCGTGTAAACTTCCTGAGCCAGGGGCTTAGCGAAAGTTTGTTGTGCTTTTCAACCCAGGTCAGTCCCAGCCTCCAAATCCTAGGCCAAGCACCCTGCTAAAATTGCCTCAGGTGATCCCCTGGCTTTCCCCTCAGGGCGATTCCAATCCTCCAGGCTAGCTCTGGGGGTGGAGCCAGAAGCCTCTGCTCCTTTCTCCTCTGGGTGGGGCTGGGGGGCTTGGGCGGGGCGGGGGGCTTTGTCTCTGGCTCGCTGAGCCTGCCGGAGTGAGGAAATCAAGTTCCCTCTGTGTCTCAATCACCCAAAACACGAACTCGAGGTCACATCTGCCAGTTTTTAGCGCTCTGCCTTCCCTCCAGAGTTCCAGCCAGCTAGGAGCACGGATGCCGGTGCCTGCGCGCCTCCTTGGGGGTCCATGCCCGCCTAGAGGGTAATGGCTGCAGGCGCGCAACCTCTCCCAGCCAGCCAGGAGCCAGCACAAAGAAGCAAATCGCGAGAGCAGCCCCTCCTGGGCGACTTGGAGCGTGAAGGGGCCTGACACGCAGGTATTTTGTGCGCAAAGATTTTCTACACCCCGAGCGGAGGTTTCCCCCCCAAGTGGAGGTCTTTCTGTTTCGGACTCTCTTTTTCCCCTCTCACTCCCCGCAGAGGGGGTGGCCCGTCTCTCCAGTCTCCAATCCAGGCCCAATTTTTACTTCCCCAGTTCGCCCTCACGTTAGAAGGCTTTCTCAGTGGAATCTGGGTCCTTTCTCTCCCAATCTCTTGGGTGTGGTACGGTTTCCTATGGCTTCAGATCTTTTCCGTGTGACGCCTGGGCGCGAGTGCAGGTACAGAGCTCCCTACTTCTCCACCATCTCGCCTAAAAATATTTTTAAAAAGAAAGAAATTTCAGTTTAGATTTTCACAGGAAAATCTGGAAAAATGGTCTCAAAATAATTTAAAGAAAAATTATATTACCTAGTCCTTTTTATTTTTTTTAAAAGAAACTGACTTGTTATAGGATTTCTCATTCTTCTAAATATAAGCAGAAGATGCTGCACATATATTTTTATAAGGTGAAAATAAAACAATCAGTAACATCACCACGTATTTTCCTTAAGCATATCACAAAAGTTGGCATCATGGTGAATCATTTCTATCAAAATTAACACGTTAATAGGACAGATTATCATAGTGTGTTTAGCTATAGTAGGGCAACCAAAGTCAGCTATGACAATAAGCAACTTTAGTATCTTAGGAGAGCAAAATTTTCTTGTATTTTTGTGAGACGCTGTGACATGGATGGGTTAATCTCTCATCTCTCTCTCTCTCTCTGTCTCTTTCACTCTCTCTCTCGCTCTCTCTTTCAGGTATGATGTTCTGGATCTTGTGATTGCCAGTATCTCCATGAAAGAGCCTCCATGAGAGATGGATGGCATAAATGATACTTTTTTTGACACTCCAACTTTCTAAAAGGGTAATCTATAACGTAATATCACAGAATCTAGCTATAACTTAAATATCACAGAAGATGGGAACTTTGAAAGAATACATGAGTATTTGTTAAGCGCTGCCTTTGGTACATATGGTACTTATAATATAAAATATATCACTAATTGAACAGAATTATTATTGATGAAGGATCATCTTGTAACTAGTAAAAGAATAAAATAAGGGTTATTTTATTCAATTTTGTTTCTTTTGTAATTTTATTCATTTTTAAAATTTTAAAATATACCTATAGGGGCACCAGTGTGGCTCAGGAGTTAAGTGTCCAACATCTGCTCAGGTCATGATCTCATTGTTTGTGAGTTAAAGCCCTGCATGGGGCTCTTCACTGACAACACAGAGGCTGCTTCAGATCCTCTGTCTCACTTTTTCTCTGCCTCTCCTATTCTTTTCCCTCTCAAAAATAAATAAATATTAAAAAATAAAGTAAAATATATCTGTAAATGTGAATAAACATTGAGTAGAAGCTCTTAAACATAGAGAAGACAGAAAATTCATAAATAATCACTTTTAGAGGAAATTTTATTTTAATTCTCATTATGTTATAAGAAATTACAAACAGGAAAAATGACATACTAAAATTAAACAAATTGTCTAATCTACTTGCATAAGATAATGGTAAAATCATGAATTGAGGGGCGCCTGGGTAACTCAGTTGGCTAAATCAGGTCATGATCTCACAGTTCATTCTCTCTCTCTCTCTCAAAAGTAAACATTAAAAAAATTAAAAACCATGAATTGAATTGGTCCTTGGTACACTTTATCACTAAGCTAAACTAGATAGATCATAAATATCTTTATCAACTACCAACCTTTGCTCATTTATAGCATTATGATCAATTGAGAAGTTTCTGCACAATTAAGCTGTTGCTCTTTGAGCATGCTATTTCATAGTCTGAATATTTTATTAGAATGTCTAGAAGAGGTGATAATCAGTGAATGTAGAGACATAAGAATATTGATATCACTGTTCCAGTCTCTATTTAAGTTGCTATGGTATAGGCTTTATGTCATTAATTTGAAACTCTCAGATGAAGATCACAGAGTGAGAGATACAGCTATATATTATGTAAATGCCTGACTGCTCTTCAGTCTTAAAATCCAGGAGACTGGTTAATACATATTTCAGAAGATGTATGCCCAGCAAGTAACCCAGATAATTAATGTGGTTTCTTTGTTTCCTTAAATAACATGGGTTTTCAAGGTTACTTTGCCTACTTTTAAATCCTAAAATGGCTTTAAACTAAGAAGGAAACTTGATGAATGTTGAGTTTACCTCAAATTTTCAATCACAAAAGAATTGGTGGTCATTTTTCAATTCATACTATTAGTTTAACATGGAAAATAATAGCAACAATCAATGATACCATTAGTGACAGAACTACTCAAGGCTCTAATTCACATAAGAAGATATCAAACCTCAAGATTTCTATTCCTGTTAGCAGATTCTCAAAGGCTGGTTTCGAAGTCACTAAAAGTAAACTACTGAGAAGGTCCTAATTTCTAATTCAGTACTCAGCAGAAGCTATTTAGATAATGGTGACCAGTATGAGTGTTTAGGCGGCAAGTGTGAATGAAAATGAAATCAGAAGCAAAATAGTGGTGGTGATCAAAATCCCAGTCTCATAGCTCATGTTATCCTCACAGGAGAGATGTAAGATGACAAGAACTTCACAGGATAAATTATTGATTTATCTGAATCTGCAAAAAGGGCAATCTCATGGTGTAGACAGTATGTATCAAGACATTGAGACTACTACGGGTCCATGAGCTAATAGCTATCAATCTACAGAAGGGCCTGTTCATGATGAGTAGATAATGTGAAGGTTCACAGATTAAAACATATCAGTAATAGGACATGAGTTCCAAGAGGACACACTCACTCCCACCCAAACGAAACCCCAGGAAGATATGAGTGCCATAGTGAGTAGTGGGTCATGACTGTCTTATGCAGAAGGTACTCATTCATCATCTTGAGGACAAAGGCAACTGTGAAGAAGATGACAATGAGAGAGAGCTGACAGAGGAAAATATACATAGGGATATGAAGATGGGGATCTACAGGATCAGTAGAATTCAGAGGTTGTTTCCAGTTAGTGTGATAAGAAACCTTATTGTGATAAGGTCAAAGAGAAAGAAGTGAATTGGGGTGTATTGCAGCAGACCCAAAAGAATGACTTCAGTGATAATGTGGCTATCCAAATATTTCATTATTGAAATCTCTATAGAGATAAAAGGAAAAGTATGTAATATGGAAACTATTTCACTATTAATAGTGTTTAACATAGAAGTTAACTCACTAGAAAACTTCATATATTACCTAAAGAATTCTGGAGTAAACAGTGAATCCAGTAGACCTAAATTTATCAAATGAGAACTACCTGAGTGGCTCAGTTGGTTAAGCTTATGACTTCTACTCGGGTCATGATCTCACGGTTTGTGAGATTGAGCCCCATGATAGGTTTTGTGATGATAGTTCAGAGCCTGAAGACTAATTCAGAATCCTGTTTCCCTCTCTCTGTCCCTCCCCTGCTCTCATTCTCTCTCTTTCTTTCTCTCTCTCTCTGTAAATAAACAAGTAAATAAACAAACATTAAACATAAAATAAATAAATATTAAAATTAAAGAATTAAATTGTTCAAATGATATTTATCTTGCTTGATTTGTGCTACATAATTTGAAATAGCTAGATGCATATGTTCTACTCTTTAATATATTTTGAGTACAGGCTCCTTCAAAATAGGTTGAATAAAAAGATTGCTTTATTAATGGTTTACCAGCTCTTTTAGTGATAGCTTTGTAGTAGAAAGTAACCGACCAGATGGATTTTGCTTCTTGTCTGCAAGTTACTCTGGGCTTCAGAACTCTGATTCCTGCAACAAAGCAAAGTTCTGAAGCTAGTTCTGAATGAACAGAATTTTGCATACAGAAATCAAACATTATAGCTGTAAGTGCATGTGGGTTCTTACTAGCTATTAGAATCCAATAGTTCTAAATATATATAGTATTTTAAAGATATTTTTATGATTTCAGATACCTAGAGTTTTCTATATATAAATATCATCACACATAGTTGCCCCATAAATGTTGTCTTCCCTTCTGTGGACCACTCATCCAATTTTTGAGAAAAAATGGTGATAGAAAAATACTTATGTGGCTAATTAATCCTAGTAATAAAGAAATTATGCACTGGATCCCAGTAGTAAATATTGACTTTAGAAATCTCCCTGATGAAGTTTGCTATAGACTCGTGCACCTTCATATAAATTTAAGAAAAGTTTTGTTCAAATACGCAGCTATTCCTCACCTCTATTAAGTTTCCAATTCTTCAGCCCCACAAGAACATTTTTTTTCAAATAATTATCTCAGTCCTTATCTTAAAAAGTATGGTATGGTGCCTGGGTGGCTCAGTCAGATGAACATCAGACTTCAGCTTAGGTCATGGTCTCATGGTTCATGAGTTGAAACCCCACATAAGACTCTGTGCTGACTGACAGTTCAGAGCCTGGAGCCTGCTTAGGATTATGTGCTTCTTTCTCTTTCTGCCTCTCCCCTACTCATGCTCTCTCTCTCTCTCAAAAACAAACATTAAAACAATTTTAAAGTATGGTGAAACATCAATCTTATAAAAGCATATTTTTGAAAATTCTGATTAATCCAAACAATTCCTATTTAAGTGAGTCAGATCATTATCTATATAATGTTTATATTATTTTGTGGTTCAAATCAATAATGAGATTTTCAATTATCTGCATGCCATAAAACTCATACATAAAATGATATCCTGATGGTTCATAAAATGAGAAGAATGATAGTTGTTAGTGAACCTGAATTACTCATACATATATTTTCATGTCAAAGTTTCAATAATAATGTGTTCAATAATCCAAGAGTATTTGCATTTAAACATTTAACATAATGCACTGGATGCTAATTTTCTACGTTTATTAGTTGCATGCCCTGGAATGAAATACTTAATTCTTTTTTTTTTTTTAATACTTAATTCATTTTTAATCATGAATTTCATATTGAGCAAATTGGGATTCTAATCCGTCTATCTCAAGTATTATTTAACACATGAAATATGCTATAGATCAGGAAATACATTTAAAATAATTAAACACAATTGATAAAACCATGTTATTAAAATTCCAATTTTTCTAAGAATAAGTCAGGCAAAGTGATCAGTTTCAGATCTAACTGAGGATTTAAATTGTTTTGATAGCAATCAGGCCTTAGTTTTCTCCCCATTTTGCAGTCTATAGTTAATCATTCTCTTCTCTTCAGCTATCCTGATGCTAATTTAGTAGAGTATCAGGAATGAATGGTTATTCTTTGCAAATGATTAACTGAATAAAGGATTTGAATTATCTTTTCTTTCTAAAGATAATTTAGAAAGAACTTCTTATTTCTTGGAACAAAGCCTGTTCCTTTCATATTACTTACTCTAAAGAGCAGTCTTTATCACTATTTGAAATTTGTTATCATTTTTATCATAGAAACAGGGTGCATGTTCTGTACTATTTATGAATCTTTGCACTATGAGCATCAACTTTTGTCCACTATGAAAGTAAAAGAAAAATTATTAATTAAAGAGGAGTTTATTTTATTTTTTTCTATTTATTTATTTTTATTCTTGTTAGTTTTATTATCATTTTTCATTTTTTTATTTCATAGTTTATTGTCAAGTTGGTTTTCATATAACACCCAGTGCTCATCCCAACAAGTGCTCTCCTCCATGCCCTTCACCCTCCTTCCCCTCTCCTCCACCCCCATCGGCCCTCAGTTTGTTCTCAGTATTCAAGAGTCTCTCATGGTTTGCCTCCCTCCCTCCCCCCAACTATTTTTCCCCTTCTCCTCCCGCACTCTATTAAGTTACTCCTGACCCTCCTATACGTGCAAACATATGGTAGCTGTCCTTCTCTGCCTAACTTCTTTCACTCAGCATAACACCCTCAAGGTCCATCCATGTTGCTACACATGGCCACATTTCATTCTTTCTCATTGCCAGGTAGTATTCCATTGTATAGATGAACCACATATTCTTGATCCATTCGTCTGTTGATGGACACTTATGCTGTTTCCATGTTTTGGCTATTGTCAAGAGCGCTGCTATGAACATTGGGGTCCATGTGCCCCTATGCATCAGCACTCCTGTATCCCTTGGGTAAATTCCTAGTAGTGCTATTGCTGGGTCATAGGGGAGTTCTCTTGTTAATTTTTTGAGGAACAATCACACTGTTTTCCCAAGAGGATGCACCAGTTTACTTTCCCGCCTATAGAGGGGTTTAAATTCCTTCCTTTTGATGTTAGTCTGTACTGGCTAACTGATGAAATAATTCTTCCCAATTATATTTTTAGTATTTATTTTTTTATTCAAATTCCTTTTAGTTAACATAAAATGTAATAATATTTGCAAGTGTACAATATAGTCATTCAATACTTCCATACAACACCAGGTGTTCATCTAGGTTATCTTTTAATTCAGGCAACACAGCTTGCAGGCAAAGGAACTCGTGATGGGAACCAAAACCACCCCCCAAGCTATAACTGGCTTGACGCCAGCAAGGCTGCCCATGATTGGCCCTGAGACAACAATCAACCTGTTATTTTCTGCCCACCTGCATGTACCCACCAACCTATGTTCCACATTTTCCTTATTTAACCTAGAAGCATTTTCAGCACTTTGGAGACAGTCTTTGAGAAGTTAGTCTATTTTCTTCTAGGTGTTGTCATCACTGAAACGAATTTCTTTTTTGTTTTGCCACCACTTGTCTCTCTCCCTTCAGATTTCTTAGCAGGGAATTGCCAAATCTGGTATGATTGGGATCTCCAGAGCCAAGTGCTCCTGAATCCTTATGCTCCAGTTACATTAACAGAACTTTGGGTTTTTGGTTAGACATATCTGTATTTGTAATCTCACTTTGTCAGTTATTGGTTGATGGATTTAGGCAAACTTATAATTTGGAATCATGCTTCACTCATCTACAAAAGGGAATTATAATGCCCATCAGGATATATATGGAGTCTTCTTTAAGACAATGGATAGAACAAAGCTAATAGTAGTAAGTATTGATATTCATACTACCTTCACTGTTTTCCCATTCCAAATTTCTACAAAATGTTCTTAATGCTAAGAACATTCCTTTCTCCCTTGTCCCTCTATTTCTCCTTTTCCAATTTTTCTTTATATATTTTTTTTGTTTCTTCCACCTTAAATTCTTCCTTCCCTTTCTTTGTTTCATTGTGTCTTTAAAAGTAATAGATTCAATTATAAAATGTATACATTATTAAGAATATATTTTCTAAATAAGCAAAATAGCATTTAGATATTTTAAACAGAGATGATTTTATCTTGTTTACATTACATGGCCTGAGAAAATTTAATAAGAGAATAATAATGCTTAACATGTTTTGTATGTATCTACTAAATATCCAGATACTTTACCTGCTATATTGAAATGATGCATTATAGCTACAGATGGTAATACTTTGTTATTAACCTAAAAATAATGTTTAAAAATTATTTATGAAGTCCAGGTGAGTATCTCCAAAGATTTTGTTTTTTAGGAGTCGGGAAAGATGTTGGTGGAATAGGATGACTCTACTCTAATTTAGTCTCAAAAGCACAAGTAGATACCTATGAAGTCATCTTAAATACCCCAGAAGTCAACCTGAAGACTAACACAACAAACTACACAACTAAAAGGAGATAAAAGGATACATCAAGGATCAAGTGCATGCTGTGGTATGGTTTGGGGGAGATACAGGTGCTGCAGAAGGAAATGAGACTGGTCAGAGAGAAAAGCAAGAGAGAAAGAGCAGAGCACGTTAGCAAACACAAAAGAACACTTTCCCAAGACTATTGGCTTGGAAAATAAGATGGGCTGATTTCTTTCAGTTCTTGCAACCAGTAGGTCTTAAAGCCTGGAGTTTTAAAGATCAGCAGGGTTGTCTTGGCTAGAGCTCTAGAGGCACTACTCTGCTCCAGGAAAGGCAGTGAGCAAAACAATCAGAGGAAGACAGCTTGGAAACAGCAATCTGAAAACCTCTGGGCCACACCGTGGGACGAATCTTTGTTCTTTTCAGAGTTATTTCTTGAGAGGAAACATTCACAGGTACAAAGGAGTTGGATGGTGCCATTTCCACCACCTCTACCTCTTAACATAAACACAGCGCCACCTTAGGGAAGCAACTCACTGGCTGTCTAACTTGCTTACACCAACCCCTACCCCCTGTGCTCTGGAGGGACTGACTTTCTTCCTGTAGATTGCCTCAGTCCCAGTGGAATGGGATTCTTCCCCAGAAGTCCAACATAAATCTTGCCCATAACAAATCTCTCAAACAGTGGGTTATGCAAGACTTCAGTTCCAGTGGAGTAGTGTCATATCTCACTTCACAAGCAAACCAGAGAACACCTACTCAAAACTCTCAACATTCTGGCTAAAGAACAAAAACTGCCCACAGAGGCAAAGAGAGTATCTGCAGAGAACTAGCCTAAAGGATAGAGCAGTAAAACACAATATTAGAGTGGATGCAGCACACACCAGAGAAAGTCCATGTACCGCTAGTGCCTAGACACTACATGAAATAAAAAATAAAGTAAATTAAAATGGAAACAGGCTTGGTGAAATGAAGACCAGGCAGGAAGTATCAGAGGAATAAATTAGTGGCCTAGAAGACAATTTGGTGGAAAGAAATGAAGTTGAATAAATGAGAAAAGAAAAAAGAAATATGAAAATGAGAATATACCTAGGAAACACAATGACTCCGTCAAACATAATAACATTCTTATTATTATAAAAGTCCCAGAATAAGATGAAATAAATGAAAGGCAGAAAATACATTTGAGAAAATAACAGCTGAAAACTTTCCTACTCTAGGGAAGGAAGCAGACATCCAGATCCATGAGTCCTAGAGAACTCATATCAAAATCAACAAAAAGCGATCAATTCCAAAAAAATTTAAATTAAATTTATAAAATATATTGATAAAAAAAAGCATCTTAAAAGCAACAGGACATGGGCATCTGGGTGGCTCATTCAGTTGAGTATCCAACTTCAGCTCTAGTCATGATTTCACAGCTTTTGAGTTCAATATCCATGGTTGACTCTGTGGTGACAGCTCAAAGCCTGGAACCTGTTTCAGATTCTGTGTCTCCCTCTTTCCCTTTGCCCCTCCCCGACTCACACTCTGTCTCTCTCAAAAATAAATAAACATAATTAAAACAAAAACAGCAAGACAAAGAAGTCCTTGACTTACAATGGAAAACCCTAAGTGTAGCAGATTTTTCAATAGTATTTGGTAGGCTAGAGGGAGTGTTATGATATATTCAAAGTGCTGAATGAAAAATACCTGCAGCCACAAATAATCTGTCAAGCAAGGCCATCACTCAGAATGAAGAAAAGATAATTACACAGCAAACAAAAACTAAAGGAACTTGTTACCACCAAACTAGCCTGCATGAAATCCTATAGGGGACTCATTGAGGAAAGACCAAAAGTGACAAAGACAACAAAGGATGAGAGAAAGTCTCCAGAACAGTGACAAGAGAAGTAATAAAATGGAAATAAATGCCTAGGTATCAATAGTTACTTTGACTGTAAATGGACAAAAGTTTCCATAAAAAGATATAGGGTGTCAGGAAGTATGGGAAAAGAATATCCATCTAAATGCTATCAACAAGAGATGAATTTCAGACCTAAAGACACTTGCATATCGAAAATGAGGTGGAAAAACATTTATCACACAAATGGATGTTTAAAAAAGCTGGAGTAGTAATCTTACATATGACAAACTAGACTTTGAAAGAAAGACTGTAACAAGAGATGAAAAAAGGCAATACATCATAATAAAGGGGAGAATCCAAGAATGCCTGGGTGGCTGTCAGTTGAGTGTCCATCTCTTGATTTTGTCTCAAGTCATGATCTCAGGATTTGTGTGTTTGAGCACCTCATCAGGCTCTATGCTAACAGCATAGATCCTACTTGGTATTCTCTCCTTCTCTCTTTGCCACTCCCTGCTCATGCTCACTCTTTTTCTCTCTGTCTCTCTATCTCTCTGTCTCTCCCCACTAGGAAATACATAAACATTAAAAAATTTAAAAGAAAAATAAAGTGGACAATCTAACAAAAATACATAACAATTGTAAATATTTCTGTTCCCAATATGATTGAATCCAAATAAATAAAATAATTAATAATAATCATAAAGGAACTAATTGATAATAAAATAGTAATGCCCTAATTACAATAGTGAACATGACCTAAACAGAAAATCAATAAGGGAACAAAGTCTTTGAATTGCACACTGGACTTAACAGGTATATTTAGAACACTCCATACTAAAATATCACAATAAACATTATTTCCAAATGCACACTGGACGTTTTCCAGAATACATCACATATTAGGTCACAAATCTGGTCTCAACAAATACAAAAAGTATAAAAATCATACCATGAACCCTTTCTGACCAAAATGCTATAAAACATGAATGTGGCCACAAGAATAAAATTGGAAAGACTACAAATACATGGAGGTTAAAGAACATCCTACTAAACAATGATTGGGCCAGTCAGGAATTTTTTTTAAAAGCAATAAAAAATACCTGGAAACACACGAAAATGAAAACAAAATGGATCAAAATCTTTGGGATGCAGCAAAAGTAGTCCAAAGAGGGAAGTATATAGCAATACATGCCTACCCTAAGAAGCAAGAAACATATCAAATGAACATCTTAACCTCCTACCTACAGTAGCTAGAAAAGGAACAGTAAACAAAGCCCAAAGCTAGGAAAATTAAGGAAATAATAGAGATTAGAGCAAAAACTAATGATACAGAAACTTAAATATAATTGAACAAAAGAATTAAATCATAAGCTGGTGCATTAAAAATCAGTAAAATTGATAAATGTTTAGTCATACTTCTCAAAAAGAAAAAGAAGAGCCAAATAAATAAAATCACAAATGAGATAGAGTTGGCAACAAATAGCACAGAAAAATAAACAATTATAAGAGAATATTATGAAAAAATATATGCCAACAATCTGGCAATCTGAAAGAAGTGGAAAAATTCCTAGGAACATATGAACTACCAGAACAGAAACAGGAAAAAATAGAAATTTTGAACAGACCAATAGTAAGCACAAAAATTGAATCAGTAATCAGTAAACTCCCAGCAAGCATAGTCCAAGGACAGTTGGATTTATAGGTTAATTCTAACAAACATTTAAGGAAGAGTTAATTCCTGCATTTCTCAAACACTCTTTTTTTTTTTCAAAAAAATTTTTTAATGTTTTATTTATTTCTAGGAGAGAGAGAGAGAGCGTGAGCAGGGAGGGTCAGAGAGAGAGTGAGTCACAGCTGAAACAGGCTCCAGGCTCTGAGATGGCAGTCAGCACATAGCCCGACGCGGGGCTCGAACCCACGAACCGCGAGATCATGACCTAAGCGAAAGTCGGACGCTTAACCGACTAAGTCACCCAGGCGCCCCCCCTTTTTTTTTTCAAATTTTTTTTTACTGTCAAACACTCTTGAAAAACACAGAAAAGAATGAAAAACGTCCAAAATCATTTCATGAAGCTAATATTACCCTGATATGCAAACCACAAAAAGATTACACTAAGAAATAGAACTATAGCCCAATATCCCTGATGAACATAGATGTAAAAATTCACAATAAAATATAACAAGCCAAATTTCACAATATATTAAGGCATTTATTCACCATGATCAAGTGGTATTTATTTCTCAGTTGCAAGGGTATATCAATATTTGTGAATCAATCTACAAGATACAACACATTAATACACGAAAGAAAAGAGCTATATGATCCTCTCAAAGATGCAGAAAATCAATTGAAAAAGTACATCAGCTCATGATAAAAACCCTACACAAATTAGGTTGAAAGTGAATGTACTTCAACATAATAAAGACCGTATATGGAATACTCACAGGTAATATATTAAAAATGAGCATAATTTGAGGGGCTCTTCCTCTATGGTTAGGAATATGACAGTGGTGTGAACTCTTGCCACTTTCATTTAACATAGTACTGGGATACTTAAGCACAACTATAAGTAAATAAAAAGAGACATCCAAATCTTCAAGTAAGAAATGAAATTTTCACTATCTACAGATAACATCATTCTCTATATAAAAAAAACTTGAAAGAAAACCAAATGTTTTCTAGGACTGATACATAAATTCAGCAAGATAACAGGATACAAAATAACACACAGAATTCTTTTGTATTTCTATATAGTGATAATGAACCAGTAGAAAGATAAATCAAGGGACGAATTCAATTTACAATTGCACCAAAAACCATTAAGATATCTATGAATAAACCTAACGAAAGAGGTGAAATTCCTGTAGTCTGAAAACTATGAAACACTGAAGAGAGAAACTGAAGCTGATATAAAGAAGTGGAAAAACATTTCATGCTTATGAATTGGAAAAACAAATGTTGTTAAAATGCCTATGCTATCCAAAGGAATCTACTCATTTAATGCAATCCCTATCAAAACAACACCGGCAATTTTCTTGGATATAGAACAAACAACCCTAAAAATTGTGTGGAACCACAAAAATATACCAAATAGCCAAAGCAATCTTGATAAAGAGAAGGAGAGAGGAGAAGAGAAGAGATAAAAAAGGGAAGGGAAGGGAACGGAAAGGAAGGGAAGGGAACTGAAGGGAAGGGAAAGGAAAGGAAATCAGGAGACATCACAATTACAGACTTCAAGCTATCTTACAAAGCTGTGGTCATCAAGACTAGACCAGTAAGGTACTGGCACAAAAACAGAAACATATATCAATAAAACAGAAAAGGAAACCCAGCAATGAACCCATAAGTATATGGTCAACTAATCTTGGACAAAGCAGGGAAAAACTTCCAATGGAAAAAAAAATGTCTTTTCAACAAATGGTTTTAGGAAAACTGGATAGCAAAAGAAAAAATAAAACTGGACAACTTTATTACACTGTACACAAAAATAAAATAAAAATGTACAAAAGACTAAAATGCCAAAAAGAAAATCATAAAATTCCTAGAAGAGATTACAGGCAATAACTTCTGTAACATTGGCTGTAGCACCTCATACTAGATATGTCTCCTGAGGCAAGAGAAACAAAAGCAAAACTAAACTATTGGAAAGTCATCAATATAAAAAGCTTCTGCACAGCGAAGGAAACAACTAACAAATTAAAAGGCAGATGTAGAAGATATTTACAAATGACATATCTGATCAAGTGTTAGTATCCAAAATATATAAAGAACTTATAAAACTGAAAATGCAACGAACAAATAATCCAATTAAAAATAGGCAGAAGACAATAAACATACAGATGCTAAATAGACACATGAAAAGATGTTCAATATTATTCACCATCAGGAAAATACAAATGAAAACTGCACTGAGATATCATCTTACACCAGTCAGAATGGCTAAAATTAACAACACAGGAAACAATACATATTGACAAACATATGGAGAAAGGGGAAATTTCTTCCACTGTTGGTGGGAATGCAAACTGGCTCAGCCATTCTGGAAAACAGTGTGAAGAGTCCTCAGAAAGGTAAAAGTAGAGCTACTCTATAATCAAACAATTTCCTTACTGGGCATTTACCCCTCCTACCCCACCAAATAAATATGCTAATCCAAAAGGATACATGGATTCCAGTGTTCATAATAGTGTTAACTACAATATCCAAAATACGAAAACAGGCCATGTATTCATTGACTTATAAATGGATACAGAGATGTGGTATACACACACACATACACACACACAAGAATATTACTCAGTCACCAGAAAGAATGAACTCTTGCCATTTGCAATGATGTAGACAGAGCTAGAGAGCATTATGCTAAGTGAAATGTGTTAGAGGAATACTAATAGCATGCAATTTCACTCATATGTGGAATTTAAGAAACAAAACAAAATAAGCATAGGGAAAAATAGGGAAACGGAGGCAAACCACAAAATAATTTTTGACTATAGAGAGCAAACTGATGGCTACAACAGAGGAATTTCATGGGTGGTTGTGTTAAATAGGTGATGGGGTTTAAGGAGTACCCTTGGTGTGAGAAGCATTGCTGGTTTTCTGGAAGTGTTTAATCACTAAGATGTATACTTGAAAGTACTTTTACACTGTATGTTAACCAACTAGAATTTAAATTTAAATTTAACAATAAAAACTTAGATTCTCCTTTTTAAAGGACAGGATGTAGAAATATATCAGTCTTACGAAATGAAAAATAGGTTAAAAGATGAGCCTCTAATGGATTGATGTCATAAAAGTGTTTGCAATAAAATAATGAATATTTTATTAGATAATCATGTGACACTGCATTTCATAAGATGATTGCTTCATGGGACTATCTAGGTAACCACATTCTTCATCAATCTTTCACACTCAAGATGGTATCAGTGTACAAGTATTTGAAAGAAATTGTTCATTTGTAAATAATGTAAGAAGCTGAAAAGGTAAATAAAAAATAAGTCTGAATTTATTCCTTCATTGATATTATAGTAATGCAATTAAGATGGTTATTTTGGTAGGATCATGTATATACAGCCATGTGTGAAAGATACTTTGTCCATGTAACAATGATCTTAAAAGTAACAGAGGATTATATTACATTTTAGTCAATGATATAAGATTTACCTAAAATGTAAGCATTGGGATAGTTGCATAGTCATGAATTGGAAATCATGTGTGCAGAAATATCCGTTTAAAAAAAACTTTTTAATGTTTATTATTATTGAGACAGAGAGAAACACAGCATGAGTGGGGAAGGGGCAGAGAGAGAGAGGGAGACACAGAATCCAAAACAGGCTCCAGGCTCTGAGCTGTCAGCACAGAGCCCGATGCGGGACTTGAACCCACGAACCGTGAGATCATTACCTGAGCCGAAGTGGGACGCTCAACCAACTGAGCCACCCAGTCGCCTCAGAAATATCCATTTTTTTATGACTACTATCTTCCTGGTGACTAATCGTCTGTTTACAAATCCTAGGAAACTGAACAAAGACAATCATGGGCCCTTTCACTGGGTCACAACTTGTATGTTTAAGTTGAATAAATAGAAAGGCCTTTAAAGAATATATTCTTTGTGCATTTTCTTGCATGTAGAACCAGAAAATAAGCACTAAAGAAATTAATTTAAACCTGAGGATTTGCAAACATTGGAATTTTATTCAGTTCTGATCATTGGTCCTTCTGAATCATCTCCAGTGGGAAGTGAGTCAGATAAAGCATCTGCCTAATTGGAGACAACTGTGAAATGTTCCTGAGTCCCTCAACACACTCATGTTCCTGAGGGGAAAAAGAAGGATACTGACAGTGTAATATGATCTGGGTAAAACATGACATAATAAAATATATTTACAAGTATCAACACTTTTATTTGCAAATGTTTTTAGCTATCAATGGAAGTTTTTTGTGTGTGAGAGAAATGAGGTGGGACTAAACAGCCTTAAATAAAGTGTAACTAGTGTTCAGTTTTAACATGCAATTAGGTTAATGGAAGCTGTAAAGAAAAATATTGAAAATCTCTTGCATTATTTCAAAGACACTGATAAAAAGTGAGAAAAGGCAATTTAAAATATCATATTAGCTATGATTCACCCAGAATAATGGGTCCTTATTTAAAGTGTAGTAAACAATCATTGAAGTGATCATTTAAAATATATCCATGTTCCTTTATTAATAATCATTAAGGTCCAGTTCTAAAGACATAATTTTGTCCTAGACATCACATAGATTTGTTTATGTAAAGAAAACAAAAATTGGATATAAAAATTACAGATATATTTAAACTTAGTGGAATATAAACAGATAATAGAGGTTTTCAAAAGCAAATTGCCTATGATTCTTAAGACACATCTATGATATCTTTTTGATCTACTGTCATGTCCTATAAGATAAATCAAATTTGTGTATAAGAATTATATTGAATCCATATGTGATGGAATGGGTATATATAGTATATGTGCTGCCGAAGCGAGCACTGGAATGGGTATATATAATTGGTAGCAGAAGGCATGGCTCAGTATGTAATATCACTGTTATAAACTCAGTTAAAATTATCTTCTTTTAGAAATAATTAAAATCTCAATTCAAATTTATTTAACAATTACAGATTGATTTTTGATGTTAAAGATATCGCATGTGATTTTATTCAGTGGGTTGATGATATCACTAATTAAATTCCTTTGTGTTATTTTCTCTGCTTTTATCAGTTTCAGTTTCATTGTAAGTATGGATCCTGTGGCTGGGAAAATATGAAAACAGCATCACCAGGATTTGTATCTGACATTCACAGATGTCTACAATATGCTTTGCAGGAAGCTGTCAGAATTGTAAGGAAAATAATAACTTTATTTAATTTTAGAGAAAGAGAGCACGCAAGCTGAAGAGAGGGGCAGGAAGAGAGAGAGAGAGAATCTTAAGCAGGTGCCACAGAGAACCTTAAGCAAGTGCCGTGCTCAGTGCAGAGCCCCACATAAGACTCGATACCAAGACCCTGAGATCATGACATAGGCTGTAATCAAGAGTCAGACACTCAACCAACTGAGCAACCCTAGCGACCCTGTAAGGAAAATTCTTTATTAAAACCCATCCCCAAATAACACCTGACCAAACTGACCACAATTTGAAGCATGAATGCTCCTGAAACCATCATAAAGAATGGAGCAGTGGAACTGACCTTGAACTTTATATTAGTTTACAACTTCCAAATGTCAATGGTTCTCAAAGTTAGCCATCAATTTCTTACTGACATAACCTTTTGGGCTTGTGTCAAATGCAACCCAGGTCAGTTTTTTGTTTGTTTGTTTTTCCTGTTTTCTGTGTTGATTTCTCACAGGCACCCATTATGCCACTACAATCATGGCACAGGACTAAGAACAATGGTGGGACTAAGTAATAGGTCTTAAAGCTTCTGTTTTGATCTCAAATCTTTCACTTTTATTCATATTCCTTTTGCAAGAACAAGTCACACAGTGAAATTTTCATTACAAAAGATGGGGGGCGCCTGGATGGCTCAGTTTGTTAAGTGTGGGACTTCAGCTCAGGTCATGATCTCACCACTTGTGAGTTTGAGCCCCATGTCAGGTTCTATTCTGACAGCTCAGAACCTAGAACCCGCTTCAGATTTTGTGTCTCCCTCTCTCTCTCTCTGTCCCTTCTCCACTTGAGTTCTTCTATCTTTCTGTCTCTGTCTCTCTCTTTCAAAAATAAATCAACATAAAATATGATGGGAAATACTTCACTGTTCTGGATGCATGAAAGACAAATCTTCCTTCCCTCTTGTTCCCAGATGTAGTACTTTTATTGCTTGAATGGTATAAGATTTCATGTATGGCTAGCTCTGCATTTAGCTTATTATAAACCCATCATTAGTCATGATTTTACTTAAAAATATTATAATGGACAAAAGGCAACCACAAAATCTTACTGGCATAAAATATAAGCATTTATTTCACACATTCTTACAGGTTGGTTGGCTGGGTTGTGACTTGATTAGTTTCATATGTCTTTTATTCATTCTAAACCAACTGAATGGACAGCAGCTACTCGAGGCATGCTCACCTTGTGGTGGAAACTCAAGTTTTCAGGACAAAGCTTCATATAGACTAAGTAGAGTCATTCACTTTCACACACATTTTATCAGCTGACTCATATGGACATTGCCAGTGTCACGGAATCATGAAAACATATTCATCCCTTATATGTTATAGGTGTTTGTTTGAAGGTGTGTTAATATTTCCTAACTTATACTCTAATCTATGCAAATTCTATTCATGTTTTGCATTTATATTACATAGTACCAATTATTTGTCAGATATAAAAGTCAGTTTTTAACATATATGCCTTCAAAAGTATAGAGACAGAAACAGACTCAAACAGAAACATTTAAAAAAGTACAATATGGGGCTCCTGGGTGGCTTAGTCGGTTAAGCGTCCGACTTTCGCTTAGGTCATGATCTCGCGGTTCGTGGGTTCGAGCCCCGCGTCGGGTTCTGTGCTGACTGCCGGCTCAGAGCCTGGAGCCTATTTCAGGGTCTGTATCTCCCCCTCTCTCTCTCTGACCCTCCCCTGCTCACGCTGTCTCTCTCTCTCCTAGAAATAAATAAAACATTAAAAAAAATAAAATAAAACATCTCTAAAAAAATAAAAAAGTACAATCTGGGGGAAAAAATATTGGAGGAACAATAAGACGGTATGGGGATATCTGATAGTAAAGTGTTTAAAGCAAGTAAAAAAGATTAAGGTCCTAAAGTAGGAGCTAAGTAAGAATGTTCAAAAAAAAAATTAGGAAAATATTACAGAATATAGTGAAAGGCAAATTTATTCTAAAGTTTAAATGAGGAAATAAAAGACCCAGAATAGCCAACAAAGTATTGGAAGAGAAGGACAAATTTGGATTTATAACACGTAGCATCAAGAATGCTATAATACTACAGTAAGCAAGGCAGTGTGGTGTTGGCAAAATAATAGACATGTAAATCAGTGGAGGAAAATAAAGCCCAGAAATAGACACACATAAGTATAATAAGTTGATATTTGACAAAGGAGAAAAAAAAACAAAGAGGAAATATAGTCTTTTCAATAAATAGTGCCAGAACAACTGGACATACATAAGAAAAAAAATGAATCTAGACACAAAACTTACACCTCCTCAAAAAATAAATAAAATTGAATTATAGACTTAAATGTAAATCACCAAAATTTTAAAATTTCTAAAACATCTAAACATAAGTAGATGTCCTTGGTATATAATAACTTTTTTTGATACAATACCAATGAATTTTTCTCAGGAAAAAAATAATGAAGAACGTGGACTCAATTAGGAAATTTTTGCTTTGTGAAAGACTACATCAAGAAAATGAGAAGACAAGAAACAAATTGTGAGAAGTTATCAGCAAAACCACATTTGTTATCCTCAATATTTGAAGATTCTTACAATCAACAATAAGGAAACAGCTTGAACTGAAATATGGGAAAAATACCTTAACAGACACTGAACATATATATATATATATATATATATATATATATATATATATATTACAGATTGTAATAATACATTACATTTTAATGAAAAATACCTTAACAGACACTGAACCAAAAATAAATATATATTACAGATTGTAATTATATATTACAGATGTAAATATAATATATATATAGTATTTATTACAATATTCTAAATAAGTATATATACATATATATGTTTAAATACAGATGACAAATAAGCATGTGAAAAGATGCTCTATATTATATGTTATCAGAAAAAATGTGAATTAAAACAATTAGATACTTCTTTTTTATTTATTTATTATTTTTTTTTTTTACAAATAGTTTATTGTCAAATTAGTTTCTACATAACACTCAGTGCTCATCCCCAAAGTGCCCTCCTCCATGCCTATCCCCCCTCCCCCCCACATCCATCAGTCCTCAGTTTTTGTCAGCATTCAAGAGTCTCTCATGGTTTGCCTCTCCCTTTCCCCCACCATTTCCGCCCTTCTTCTCCCCCTTGTTCCTCCGTCAAGTTCCTCCTAATCCTCCTATACGTGCAAACATATGATATTTGTCCTTCTCTGCCTGACTTATTTCGCTCAGCATAACACCCTCAAGGTCCATCCATGTTGCTACACATGGCCAGATTTCATTGTTTCTCATTGCCATGTAGTATTCCATGGTATAGATAAACCACATCTTCTTGATCCATTCATCTGTTGATGGACACTTAGGCTCTTTCCATGTTTTAGCTATTGTGGAGAGTGCTGCTATGAACATTGGGGTACATGTGCTCCTATGCCTCAGCATTTCTGTATCCCTTGGGTAAATTCCTAGCAGTGCTATTGCTGGGTCATAAGGGAGTTCTATTGTTAGTTTCCTGAGGAACCTCCACACTGTTTTCCAGAGGGGCTGTACCAGTTTACATTCCCACCAACAGTGTAGGAGGGTGCCCGTTTCTCCACATCCTCGCCAGCATCTAGAGTTCTCTGATTTGCTCATTTTAGCCACTCTGACTGGCGTGAGGTGGTATCTCAGTGTGGTTTTGATTTGTATTTCCCTGATGAGGAGGGATGCTGAGCATCGTTTCATGTGTCTGTTGGCCATCTGGATGTCCTCTTTGGAGAAGTGTCTGTTCATGTCTTCTGCCCATTTCTTCACTGGGTTGTTTGTTTTTCGGGCGTGTAGTTTGGTGAGTTCCTTATAGATTCTGGATATTAACCCTTTATCTGATATGTCATTTGCAACTATCTTTTCCCATTCCGTTGGTTGCCTATTAATTTTCTGGGTTGTTTCCTTGGCTGTGCAGAAGCTTTTAATCTTGATGAGGTCCCAACAGTTTATTTTTGCTCTTGATTCCCTTGCTTTTGGGGATGTGTCAAGTAAGAAGTTGCTGCGGTGGAGGTCAAGGAGGTTGTTTCCTGCTTTCTCCTCTAGGGTGTTGATAGTTTCCTGTCTCACGTTCAGGTCCTTTATCCATTTTGAGTTGATTTTTGTGCATGGTGTGAGAAAATGATCTAGTTTCATTCTTCTGCATGTTGCTGTCCAGTTCTCCCAACACCATCTGTTAAAAAGGCTGTCTTTTTTCCATTGGATATTCTTTCCTGCTTTGTCAAAGATCAGTTGGCTGTATACTTTTGGGTCCACTTCTGAGTTCTCAATTCTGTTCCATTGGTCTATGTGTCTGTTTTTGTGCCAATACCATACTGTCTTGAGGATGACAGCTTTGTAGTAGAGGCTGAAGTCTGGGATGGTGATACCTCCCGTTTTGGTTTTATTTTTCAGTATTACTTTGGCTATTCGGGGTCTTTTGTGGTTCCATACAAATTTTTGGATAGTTTGTTCTAGTTTTGAGAAGTATGCTGGTGCAATTTTGATTGGAATTGCATTGAATGTGTAGAGTGCTTTAGGTAGTAATGACATCTTAACTATATTTATTCTTCCTATCCATGAGCATGGAATGTTTTTCCATTTCTTTGTGTCTTCTTCAATTTCCTTCATAAGTTTTCTATAGTTTTCATCATACAGATCTCTTGTATCCTTGGTTAGGTTTATTCCGAGGTATTTTATGGTTTTTTGTGCAATTGTGAATGGGATCAGTTTCTTGATTTCTCTTTCTGTTGCTTCATTATTGGTGTATAAAAATGCAACCGATTTCTGTACGTTGATTTTGTACCCTGCAACTTGGCTGAATTCTTGGATCAGTTCTAGTAGGCTTCTGGTGGAGTCTGTCGGGTTTTCTATGTAGAGTATCATGTCATCTGCGAAGAGTGAAAGTTTGACTTCCTCTTTGCCAATTCTGATGCCTTTGATTTCCTTTTGTTGTCTGATGGCTGATGCTAGGACTTCCAGCACTATGTTAAACAACAGTGGTGAGAGTGGACATCCCTGTCGTGTTCCTGATCTCAGGGGGAAAGCTCTCAGTTTTTCCCCGTTGAGGATGATGTTAGCTGAAGGCTTCTCATAGATGGCTTTGATGATGTTTAAGTAGGTTCCTTCTATCCCAACTTTCTCGAGAGTCTTTATTAAGAAGGGATGCTGTATTTTGTCAAATGCTTTTTCTGCATCTATTGACAGGATCATATGGTTTTTATCTTTTCTTTTATTGATATGATGGATCACATTGATTGATTTGCGAATGTTGAACCAGCCCTGTAACCCAGGAATGAATCCCACTTGATCTTGGTGGATGATTCTTTTGATATGCTGCTGGATTCGATTTGCAAGGATCTTGTTGAGAATTTTTGCATCCGTATTCATCAAGGATATTGGCCTATAGTTCTCTTTTTTTGTTGGATCTCTGTCTGGCTTGGGAATCAGAGTGATGCTGGCTTCATAAAATGAGTCCGGGAGTTTTCCTTCGACTTCTATTTTTTGGAATAGCTTGAGAAGAATTGGGATTAATTCTGTTTTAAATGTCTGGTAGAATTCCCCAGGGAAACCATCAGGTCCAGGGCTCTTATTTGTTGGGAGATTTTTGATCACTGATTCGATTTCTTCACTCGTTATGGGTCTGTTCAGGTTTTCTATTTCTTCCCGTGTGAATTTTGGTAGTGAGTGTGTGTTTAGGAATTTGTCCATTTCTTCTAAGTTGTCCAATTTGTTGGCATATAATTTTTCATAGTATTCCCTGATAATTGCTTGTATTTCTGAGGGGTTGGTTGTAATAAGTCCATTTTCATTCATAATTTTGTCTATTTGGGTGCTCTCTCTTTTCTTTTTGATAAGCCTGGCTAGAGGTTTGTCAATTTTGTTTACTTTTTCAAAAAACCAACTCTTGGTTTCATTGATCTGTTCAATTGTTTCTTTGGTCTCTATGTTGTTTATTTCTGCTCTAATTTTTACTATTTCTCTTCTTCTACTGGGTTTAGGGCGTTCTTGTTGCTCTGCCTCTAGCTCCTTTAGGTGAGCTGTTAGATTTTGGACTTGTGCTTTTTCTAATCTCTTGAAATAGGCCTGGAGAGCAATGTACTTTCCTCTTAGGACTGCCTTGGCCGCATCCCATAGATTTTGAATTGTTGTGTTTTCATTTTCATTTGTTTCCATATATTTTTTAATTTCCTCTCTAATTGCCTGATTGGCCCATTCATTCTTTAGAAGGGTGTTCTTTAACCTCCATGTTTTTGGCGGTTTTCCAGACTTCTTCCTGTAATTGATTTCAAGTTTCAAAGCATTGTGATCTGACAGTGTGCATGGTATGATCTCTATTCTTTTATATTTATTGAGGGCTGCTTTATGTCCCAGTATGTGATCTATCTTGGAGAATGTGCCATGCGCACTTGAGAAGAAAGTAAATTCCCTGGCCTCAGGATGTAAAGTTCTAAATATATCCGTCAGATCCATCTGGTCCAATGTGTCTTTCAAGTCCATTATTTCTTTAGTGATTTTCTGTCTGGTTGACCTATCCATTGCTGTAAGCGGAGTATTAAAGTCCCCTGCTATTAGCACATTCTTATCTATAAGCTTGTTTCTGTTTGTGATTAATTGTTTTAGATATTTAGGTGCTCCCATATTCGGTGCGTAGACATTTATGATTGTTAGTTCTTCCTGATGGATGGACCCTGTAATTATTATGTAGTGCCCTTCTTCATCTCTTGTGATTGTCTTTAATTTAAAGTCCAGTTTGTCTGATATAAGTATCGCTACTCCGGCTTTCTTTTGATTTCCTGTAGCATGATATATATTTCTCCATCCCCTTACTTTTAATCTGAAGGTATCTTCCCGTCTAAAATGAGTTTCTTGTAGACAGCATATTGATGGATTTTGTTTTTTAATCCATTCTGCTACCCTATGTCTTTTGATTGGAGCATTCAGCCCATTTACATTCAGTGTTATTATTGAAATATGTGGGTTTAGAGTCTTTGTATCTTTTGTAGGGTTCATGTTTGTGGTGGTGTCTCTGGTATCTTTGTTCCTTGCAACCTTTCCTTCAGAGCATCCCCCTCAGGATTTCTTGTAGGGCTGGCTTCGTGGTGACAAATTCTTTCAATTTCTGTTTATTTGGAAAGGTTTTTATCTCTCCTTCTATTTTGAATGACAGGCTTGCTGGATAGAGGATTCTTGGCTGCATATTTTTACTGTTCATCACATTGAAGATTTCCTGCCATTCCTTTCTAGCCTGCCAAGTTTCAGTAGATAGGTCTGTCACCACTCTGATAGGTTTCCCTTTGTATGTTAGGGCCCTTTTCTCCCTAGCTGCTTTCAAAATTCTCTCTTTGTCCTTGTATTTGGCCATTTTCACTATGATATGTCGTGCAGAAGATCGATTCAGGTTACGTCTGAGGGGA
Source organism: Hyaena hyaena (assembly GCF_003009895.1). Classification (NCBI taxonomy): domain Eukaryota; kingdom Metazoa; phylum Chordata; class Mammalia; order Carnivora; family Hyaenidae; genus Hyaena; species Hyaena hyaena. The sequence goes on along the minus strand of NW_024082204.1, from coordinate 99,997 downwards.
GTCCTCTGAGCCTCTTGTACTTCCACATTTACTTCCTTCCCCAGGTCGGGGAAGTTCTCTGCTATAATTTGTTCCAGGACTCCTTCAGCACCTTTCCCTCTCTCTTCCTCTTCTGGGATTCCTATGATACGGATATTGTTGCGTTTGACCGTATCGCTGAGCTCTCGAATTCTTCTTTCCTGTTCCTGGATCAGTTTGTCTCTTTTTTTGTCAGCTTCTTGTTTTTCTATAATGGTGTCTTCTAAATCACTTATTCTCCTTTCTGCCTCTTCAATCCGTGCATTGGAGGCCTCTAATTTATTATGGATCTCATTTATCGCATTTTTTAATTCTTCATGCCTATTTTTATTTTCCATTCTGTCTGTAGCCATAGTTTCTTTGATGTCCCCTATGTTTTTTTCAAGCCCAGCTATTAATTTTACCATTATTATTCTAAAATCTTGTTCAGTGATGCTGCTGATATCTGTTTTGAGCAGTTCATTAGCTGTCATTTCATCTTGGAGTTTCTTTAGAGGAGAGCTCTTTCGTTTTGTCATTTTAGTTAACTTTCCAGCTCTTGTTGGCTTTAAAGACCTGTTATGCTCTCTGTATCTATGAGCGCTGCTATATCCAAAAAGACTCTTTGACTGTCCAGGGCCTATCCTTTCAGAGAGTGTTTTTTGAATGGTATCTCTTGGTCTCTCTTGTTGGGACCTTGGTAATTTTATTTTCCTATTCGTAGTGATATTTGGGACTCTCCACCTTGTGTACTCTGCCTTGTTTCTTGAGGAAGCCGTATAAACGAAAAAACTTTAAAAAAAGTTTATCTCTAAAAAAAGAGAAGATCTGAATAAAATAGTAAAAAGATTGAATAAGTAATCACAATGCCATCAACATATTAAATGGTTTTACTCAAGATATCAGGTGATTTTACTGGTGAATTCTATCAAGCATTTAAAGAATTGACACCAATTAGGGGCCTGGGTACCTCAGTTGGTTCAGCGTCTGACTCTTGATTTTGGCTCATGTCATGATTCCAAGGATGTGATATGAATCTCCACACTGGACTCTATGCTAAGTGTGGAGCCTTATTGACATTCTCTCTCTCTCTCTCTCTCTCTGTTTCTGTCTTAATTAATTAGTTAATGTTTAACATTTTTAAAAAGAAATGAACACCAATAAGTCTTAAAGTACTCCAGAAAGTTGAAATGGAGGAAACATCCAAAAACTTACTTTACCAGGTCAGTATTATACTGATACTAAAGTCAGAAAGGATCTACAAGGAGGAAAAACAGGCCCAATATTTCAGAGGAATGTAAATGTAAAAATTCTCAGTAGAGTACTAGGAAACAGAAGCCAACAGCATATATACCATGTTAAATGGGATTTATTTTTTTTTTAAATATTTTTATTTATTTCTAGGAGAGAGAGACAGCGTGAGCAGGGGAGGGTCAGAGAGAGAGGGAGACACAGACTCTGAAATAGACTCCAGACTCCAAGCTGGCAGTCAGCACAGAGCCCGACGCGGGGCTCGAACCCACGAACCGCGAGATCATGACCTAAGCGAAAGTCGGACGCTTAACCGACTAAGCCACCAGGCGCCCCTAAATGGGATTTATTTTTGAGAGGCAAGGATGGTTCAACATACAAAAGCAATTCATGGGAAATATTACATTAATATAATGTAAGTTAAAAATCTTACGATTATCTCACCACACACAGAACAAAAGTGTAATATAAATTTTGTATCCTTTCATGATAAAAAAATCTGTTAAGTGGGTATAGAAGGATCATAAGAAAATATAAAAGCAGACATATAACAATCTCAAAGATAACCTCATATTCAATGGTGAAATAATTTCCTTTAATACCAGAATCAAAACGAAGGTGCATATTCTGACCACTCCAATTCAGAATGATACTGGAAATGCTATATAGAACAAATAAAAGAAAAAATCCGATTTGTAACAGAAGTAGTATTTTGTTTGTAGATGGTATAAACATATACAGAACTTCCAAAGTCTTAGAGTCCACTGGCAACTTGTTTAAACTCATAAAAATTTTAGTAAAAATTAGTAAAATTTAGATGTATATAAACCAGCATATAGCAATTCTTTTTGTTTATTCCAAAATATATAAAAATGCTGATTTGAAGGGGCACTTACACCACAACGTTTACAGCAGGGCTATCAACATTGGCAAAATTTGGAACGAGTAAAAAGCCCATTGACTGATGAATGGGTAAAAATGTGTTATATATATATAATGGAATAGTTTTCAGCCTACAGAACTTTGACCTCTTTGGTTAAGTTTATTCCTAGTTATCTTATGGTTTTTGGCAAAATTGTAAATGGAATAGATTTCTTAATTTCTTTTTCTGCTGCTCTATTACTGGTGTATGACAATGATTTATGTCCCAAGTCTTTCGTGAATTCATATATAACTTCCAGCAGGTTTTTTTTGTGTGTTTTTTGTTTTTGTTTTTGTTTTTTTTGTGGAGTCTTTCGAGTTTTCCATGTAGCTTATCATGTGATCTGTGGAGAGTAAATGTTTGATTTCTTCCTTGCCAATTTGTATGCCTTCCCCCTACCCCATTATGTTATTTGATTGCTGAAGCTAAGACTTTCAGTACTATGTTGAACAATAGTGGTGAGAATGAATATTCCTGTCGTGTTTCTGGCTTTAGAGGAAAAGCTCTCAGTTTCTCTCTCTCCATTGAGGATGATATTTCTTGTGGGCCTTTCAGTTATGGATTTTATGATGTGGAGATGTGTTACTTCTATCCTTACCTCCTTTAGGATTCTTATCAAAAAGGGATTCTGTATTTTGTCAAATGTGGGGGCGTTTTCTGCATTTATTTAAAAGATCTTATGATTCTTACTCTTTCTTCTATTAATGTGATGCACATAGGTTAATTTGCAAATATTGAACCAAACCTGCAGCCCAGTAATAAATCCCACTTGATCATGGTGAATAATTATTTTAATGTACTGTTGAATTCCATTTGCTAGTATCTTGTTGACAATTTTTGCATACCATTTCATCAGGGATATTAGCCTGTAATTCTCCTTTTTAGTGGGGTCTTTGGCTGGTTTTGGAATCAAGGTGAGGCTGGCTTCATAAACGAATTTATAAGTTTTCTTTCCATTTCTGTTTCTTGGAACAGCTTCAAAAGAATAGATGTTAACTCTTCTTTAAATGTTTGGTTTAACACCCGGCGCCTGGGTGGCTCAGTCGGTTGAGCGTCCGACTTCGGCTCAGGTCATGATCTCACCGTTTGTGGGTTCAAGCCCTGCGTCTGGCTCTGTGCTGACAGTTAGCTCAGAGTCTGGAGCCTGTTTCAGATTTTGTATCTCCCTCTCTCTGACCCTCCCCTGATCAATCTCTCTCTGTTTCTCTCTCTCTCTCAGAAATAAATAAAACATTAATTTTTTTTAATGTTTGGTAGAATTTCCCTGGAAAACCATCCAGCCATGGACTCTTGTATTTTGGGAGATTTTTGATTATTAATTCCATTTCTTTACTGGTTATGGATCTATTTAAATTTTCTATTTCTTGTTGCTTCAGCTGTGGTAGATTATATGCTTCTAGGAATTTTACCATTTCTTCCAAATTGCCCATTTTATTGGTGTATATTTGCTCATAATATTCTCTTATTAAGGTTTGTATATTTGCAGTGTTGATTGTGATCTCTCCTCTTTAATTCTTGATTTTATTTATGTATGCCCTTTCTTTTTTTCTTTTTGATCAAATCGGCTAGGGGGTTATCAATTTTAGTAATTCTTTCAGAGAACCAGCTCCTGGTTTCATTGATCTACTCTACTATTTTTTGTTTGTTTGTTTCCATAGCTTTGGTTTCTGTTCTAGTCTTTATTATTTCCTGTCTTCTGCTCATTGTGGCTTTTATTTGCTGTTCTTTTTCCAGATCTTTAAGGTGCAAAGTTAAGTTGTATATCAGAGACCTTTCTTCCTTCTTTAGTAAGACCTGGATTGCTATATACTTCCTTTATCTGACCACCTTTGCTACATCTCAGAGGTTTTTGGCTGTGGTGTTATCATTTTCATTGGCTTCCATGTACTTTTTAATTTCCCCTTATCTTCTTGGTGAGCTCATTCATTTTTTTTTGGTAGGATAGTCTCCAGTCTCCAAGTATTTATTAACTTTCCATTTTTTATTATTTGTGGTGGATTTTCAGTTTCATAGCATTATGGTCTGAAAATATGAAAGGTATGATCTCAATTGTTTTGTACTTCTTGAAGACTGATTCATGTCCCAGTATAGGATCTATTCTGCAGAATATTCCATGTGCACTCGAGAAGAATTCACATTCTGTGCTTTTATGATGAAATGTTCTGAATATATCTGAATATATCTATGTCCATTTGAGTCCAGTGTGTCATTCAAAGCTATTTTTTCTTGTTGACTTTCTGTTTTGATTATCTGTCCATTGCTGTAAGTGCTCCTTTGTGGGAGTATCTCGACAGCCCAGAGACTGCAACCGGGTGTCAGCTCCCCCCCCCCAAGTTTGCACCATAATGTAGCAGCAGTGTATCAGGGATTTAGCATGCTTTGTAATGTAAAATCCCCTATTATTATGGTATTGTTATCAATGATTTTCTGTATGTTAGTGACTAATTGATTTATATATTTGGGTGCTGTTACATTTGGAGCATACATGTTTATAATTGTTAGATATTCTTGATGCTTAGACCCTTTAATTATGGTATAATTCCCTTCTTCATCTCATGTAACAGTATTTACTTTAAAATCTAGATTGTCTGATATAAGTGTGGCTAATCAGGGTTTCTTTTGGTGACCATTAGCATGATAGCTAGGTCTCCATCCCCTTCAATCTGAAGTTGTCTTTAGGTCTAAAATAGATCTCTTGTAAACAGCATGTAGATGGATCCATTTTGAGACCCTCTGTATGATTAGAGCATTTAGTCCATTGACATTTAGAGTCAGTATTGAAAAATATGAATTCATTGCCATTGTGTTGCCTGTAGAGTTGGAATTTCTGGTGGTGGTCTCTGGTTCTTTCTAGCCTTTGTTGCTTTTGGTCTACTTTGTTTTGTTTTGTGTCTTCTACTGTCAGAGAGTCCTCCTTAAAATTTATTGCAGGGCTGGTTTAGGGGTCACACTCTTCATTTATGTTTCTCTGGGACTCCTTATTTCTCCTCCTATTTTGAATGACATCCTTGCTGGATAAAGAATTTGTGGTTGCATTTTTTTTTTTTTTTTTATTCAGCACATTGAATATATCCTGCCACTCCTTTCTGGCTTGCCAAACTTTCTGTGGATAGGTCTACTACGAACATGATCTATCTTCCCTTGTAGATTAAGGATTTTCTCCCTGCCTTGCTACTCTCATGATTCTTTTCTTGTCTAAGTATTTTGTGAATTTGACTATGAAACACCTTGTTGATGGGCGGTTTTTGTTGAATCTAATGGGAGTTCTCTGTGCCTTCTGGAATTTGATGTCTGTGTCTTTTCCTTGGATAGGAAAGGTTTCTGCTTTGCTATGCTCACATAAAACTTCTAACACTTTTTCTCTCTCTTTATCTTCTGAGACCCCTATGATTTTGATACTATTCCTTTGTAATGAGACACCGAGTTCTCTAACTCTTATATCATGCTCTTTTGCGTTAATTTCCCTCTTTTTCTTTCTTTCATTATTCTCCATAAGTCTGTCCTCTATATTGCTGATTCACTGCTCTACTTCATCCATCCTTGCTGATGTGGCACCATTTGAGATTGCCTCACAGTTATAGCATTTTTAATTTCATTCTGACTAGACTTTACTTTTTTTTTCTCTGTAGAAAGGGACTTTCTGCTTTCTTAAAACACAGGTAGTATTCTTACTGTGATTCTAAATTCTGGTTCAGACATTTTGCTTGTATCCGTGTTGATTAAGTCCCTGGCTGTCAAGATTTCCTGTTCTTTCTTTGAAGTGAATTCCTTCATTTCATCATTTTGAAGGAAGAAAAAATAATTAATAAAATAAAATTTTAAATTAAAAAACTGAAACCAACACCAAAAAATCAAATAAAAGATGTTAGAACCTATGTGTATTTTGATCTGGTTGTTGAAAGAAGCATGATAAAGTAGAGAAAAGGAAAGAAAAGAAAAGAAAAGAAAAGAAAAGAAAAGAAAAGAAAAGAAAAGAAAAGAAAAGAAGAAAGTGAAAACATTTGAAAAAAATTTTTTAAATGAATAAAATAAAATTTTAAAAATGAAGAAAGTAAAATATAATTTAAAAATTTACTAGAAAAAAGTACTAGAAAAAATAAAGAAATTTTTATAAAACAGAAAATAAAATAATGTTTTTCTCTTTCTGTATTTAAGAATAAGTAAAGAAGAGGAGTCTCTCATGGTTTACCTCCTTCCCTCTCCCCAACTACTTTTCCCCTTCTACCCCTAACCATGAAAGACTCTTGAATACTGAGAACAAACTGAGGGCTGAAGGGGGTGGGGGAGAGGGAAAAGGGTATGATGGCCATGGAGGAGGGCACTTGTTGGGATGAACACTGGGTGCTATATGGAAACCAACTTGACAATAAACTATGAAAGAAAATACATACATACATACATACATACATACAAAAGATAAAGAAAAAAATTGAACACATGGACCAAGGAACAGAAAGAAATATGGTTAAAATTTTATCCAGTTTCAGCTAGAAATCAAACTATAAAGCATTTTGTAGTACATAAACTAAACAGCCAGAGACTTTTGGTGTTTCTCTAGAGCGCTGTTGGTTCATTTAGACGGAACTTGGTGTAACCGTTCTCCACTAGATAGAGCTGCTGAGTTCATTTGGGTGAATCATTGTGGCATGTGCAGGGCATGTATTTGCATGCTTGGAGGGGTGGAAAATGGTATCATCCAGTCAACCCATTCTCTAGTATCAAATTACTGTGTTCTCTCTCAGAGGCAATCAAACACCCTTCTTTGTCTCTGGTTTTCCATCCACTTCCTGCGTTTAATTTGTCTGTGAACAAGCCATCAGACTGCCCGGTGGCACCTCCCTCCCGAGTTTTATCTCAGGTGGGGCTGTGTTTCTAAGCCCCTTACTTTTCCAGGGGTCCTGGATGGCTTAGTTGGTTAAACATTTGACTTCTGCTCAGGTCATGATCTCACGATTTGTGGGTTCGAGTCCCGCGTCGGGATCTGTGTCTGACTTTGACTCAGGTCACGATCTCACAGTCCATGAGACTGAGTTCTGTATCATTCTCTGCACTGACAACCAGAGCCTGGAGTTTGGTTTGGATTCTGTGTCTCTCTCGTTCTCTACTTCTTGCCCATTTCCACTCTCTCTCTCAAAAACAAATAATTTTTTAAAAAATCAAAAATAGAACTACCCTACAATCCAGCATTTGCACTACTAGATATTCACCTAAAGATTACAAAAATACTGATTCTAAGAGATATATGTAACTTGGTCTTTATAGCAGCCTTATTACTCAACCATAAAATAATGTAATCTTTCCATTTGCAGTAACATGAATAGATTGAGAGAATAGTATCTAAGCGAAATAAGTGAGTCAGGGAATCAAACATACCATATGATTTCTTTCATATGTAGGTTTTAGTAAACATAACAAATCCTCAATGGGAAGAAAAGGAAGAGAGAAGCAAATCAAGGAACAGAAACTCTTAACTATGGAGAATGAATTAATGGCTAACAGAGGGGAGGTATGTGTGTGGGACAGTGGGTTAAATAGGTGATGAAAATAAGGAGTGTGGTTGTTCTCATGAGCACTGAGTGTTGTATGAAAGTGTTGAGTCACTATATTATGCATGTGAAACTAATATAATACTGTATGCTAACTAACCAGAATTTAAACAAAAAAGTAAAACAAAAGAAAACAACAACAACAAAAACAACAATAAAGAGCATCTAGAATATAAAGCATCCAGCCCTAGAACTATATCAAATGGCAGGGGAACTAACGAAGCTCACCCTTTGTCAGAGGCCTCATTAGCAGCAAAAGGTATGCTTTTCCACCATATTAATAGTACGGAAAGGATAGAGTCCAGATGTGTTAGCCAACCTACCGCCTTTGTGATCCACAGACCGTTTAGCCCAGACCAGCTCCAGCCACTCTACTAATGACAAGGAAGTACAGTGCACACCAGAACACACCTGGTCTACCCTCAGTACAGCTCCAGCTGAATCACTGTGATGTCACAGGTGCAAAGCATACTGGGAACACCCCAGTATGCTGGGGTGCATCACTCTGGCTCCAAATATCTTACCAGGGAAAGCCTTGGCACAAAGTATTCTGAGTACCCCTGGCCAGAACCCATCTCAGATCCAGAGCCCTGTCAGGGCTTTCTCTATGTCATGGGCCCTAGGATTACCACAGCTCGAAACACTTAATATTTGGCTACACCTTCATGTCACTCCCGATGTAGTGCCCCAGAACCTATTTCAGCCACAGTTCTAGCCATCTAGCCAAAGGCACCAAGCACACACAGTCTACACAGAGAAGAACCATATACAAGACCAATACTTCAAGGAGGGCACCTGTTGAAATGAGCACTGGGTGTTATATGGAAACCAACTTGACAATAAACTATTTAAGAAAAAAAAAAGAGCTATTGTGCATAATCCATAGAAACACACACACACACACACACCCCAAATAATAAAAATGGGAATATGTAGCAAATGAAATAAGACAAAAAGTCAGAAAAAACAACAGAATGAAATGGAGGTAACCCTATACGTGATGAAGAGTTCAAAGTAACAATCCAAGATATGCTTACAGGTTCGGAGAATAAGTGAAATCAGTCAGAATTTGAACATGAGACGGAAAATGTAAAATTCAGAGTTGAAGAATACAGCAATTGTAATAAAAAATACAACAAAGGGAATCAAGAGTAGTTTAGAGAATACAAGAGAATGTACCAGTGATATTGATGACAAGGTCATGGAAAACACCAAAGCAAAGCATTAAAAATAAAAACAGTTTTTAAAATGATGACAAACTAAAGGATCTCTTAGATAATACTAGTGAACAAGTATTTATATTATATAGGTTCCAGAAAGAGAAAAAATAGAAAAGGGGCAGAAAAGTTACTTGAAGAAATAATGGCAGAGCAATTCCCTAACTCGATGAAAGAAACAGACATCCAGACACAAAAACTCACAGAATTCCAAACAAGTTAAATCCAATGAAATCCACACCATGAGACTTAATAATTAAAATAATGAAGAATAAGGATTAGCTAGTTGACACAGTCAGTTAAGCATCCAACTTCAGCTCAGACCATGATCTCAAGATTATAGAGTTCAAGCCCCACATCAGGATCTCTGAGAGCCTTCTCTGGATCCTTGATCCTCTGTCTTCCTCTCTCTCTCTGCTCCTTTCCCTCTCCTTCTCTCTCTCTCTCAAAAATAAATAAACATTAAAATGTTGAAGACTAAATATAAAGAGATGATTTTAAAAGCAAAAAGAGAAGTCACTGGGTGTCTCAGTCAGTTAAACATCTGACTCTAGGTTTTGGCTCAGGTTATGACCCCCGAGTTGTGGGATCAAACCCCATGCTGGGCTCTACCTTCAATGTGGAGCCTCTTTGAGATTCTCTCTGTCTGTCTCTCTCTCTCCCTTTGTCCCTCTCACACACTCGTGCTAAATAAATAAATAAATAAGAAAGCAGAAAGAAAGAAACACGTAGTTACATACAACGACAATTCCCATAAATCTATTAGGTGAGTTTTTAGCAGAAACTATGTACAGCATAAGGAAGTGATATAATGTATTCAAAGTTGTGAAAGGAAAAAATAAATAAATAAACTACCACCAACAATACTCCAGATAGCAAGGATATCATTTAGAATTGAAAGAGAGATAAAGAATTTCTCAAACAAACATGTTAAAGGAGTTTATCACCATTAAACAGACCATAAGAGAGTATTAAAGAGACTTTCAAGTAAAAAAGAAAACGGCATAATTGGAAGGAAGAAAATTATAAATGGAAAGAAAGAAAACATTTAAAAATTTTATGTTTATTTTTTAGACAGAGAAACAGAGCATGAGTTGAGGAGGGTCAGAAAGAGAGGGAGACACAGAATCTGAAACAGGCTACAGGCTCTGGAGCCTGAGGCAGGGCTCAAACCCACAAACCATGAGATCATCCCATTTGCAACAACGTAAATTGAACTGATGGTTATTATGCTAAGTGACATAAGTCAGTCACAGAAAGACAGATATTATATATTTTCACTCATATGTGCAATTTGAGAAACATAACTGAAGACCATAGGTGAAGGGAAAGAAACAAAAATAGTTTCAAACAGACAGAGAGGCAAACCATAAGAGTCTCTTAAATTCAGAAAACAAACTGAGGGTTGATGGTGGTTGCAGGGGAGAGGAGGAAATAGGTGATGAGTATTGAGGAAGGGTTGTTGGAATCAGCACTCGATGTTGTATGTAAGCGATGAATCATGGAAATCTACTCTTGAAACCAAGAGCACACTTTGTACATTGTATGTTAGCTATCCTGACAATAAATTATATTTAAAAACATTAATATTATATCTGTCACAAATAATCATCTTATAGTAAATAACAATCTAAAAAATACAATTAGATATTTATTTTCGTCATTTTATCCTCTTTTTCTCCTATAGTTTTCCACACTGACTTTGCCATGTGTCCTTTCTTTAAGTGGTCTTGTTTATTTGTATTTGAGAAAGAGAGAAAAAGCATGAACAGGGGAGGGGCTGAGGGAGAGACACACAGAATCTGAAGAAGGCTCCAGGCTCTGAGCTGTTAGCATAGAGCGTGGTGTGGGGTCTGAACTGTGATTCAGGAGATAATGACCTGTGCTGAAGTCAGATGCTGAACTGACTGAGCCTACCCAGCACCCTGCCATGTGTCCTTTCGATCCAATTATTTTCTACATAAACATATATATATGTGAGATTTACAATATGTCAAGGAGTGAGAAACATATGGAGCTTCTCTAAAGATTAAAGGAGTTCTTGTGACATCTTGGATGATAAACCAAAGGGGATTCATGGTCTAGGTTCTAGAGACAGATAGTCTTTGGTAGTTGTCTATTTAAAAACAAATAAATGTTTTATTTATTTTAGAAAGAGAGACACACACACAAAGTACCAGTGGGGGAAGGGCAGAGAGAGAGGGAGACACTGAATAAAAAGAAAGCTTCAGGTTCCAAGCTGTCAGCACAGAGCCTTACTCAGAGCTCAAACTCACGAACCATGAGATCATGACCTGAGCCAAAGTTGGACACATAACCGACTGAGCCACCCAAGCGCCCCTGATAGTTTTCTATTTAATATTGTTATTTCAAAAGAGGTACTGACCTAGCCACTCAGATGCCCCAAAATGTCTATGTAATTCTTAATTGATGGTCTAAAACATATATGTATGTGTTTGTATATAGATTTTGTCTCCATTTCGGTATATGTGTTTGCATCCTTCAAACATTCAACTTCAAGTTCTCATTCTAATTATCGTAAACCTATATTACTTCCCAAGCTAAAGCACCATAGACATGACACTTTACTTGTTGATAAAAGGTTATACAAATGTTTTTCCACTGTAGACAAAATATAGTGTGGCTAGGTATTTTTCTAAGTAATGGGGATATTTAAAAATAGATACAGTGTCATCAGGAGTTTGTATTATTTCTGGGGAAGTGTGAAACATATAATCAAAATAATGTGTGGGTAAAGAAGTCACTTAACACAAAATGGGTTGAAAGTAGCTACCAGAGAGGTTAAGGTTAAATATTGAGGGAACTTAGAATACTCTTAGTTACAGGAAAATAAAAGAAATGTGTCAATAACAGCCACATGATGTACTATAGGAATATGTTTAAATAATTAATGAGGGGTAGAAGTATTTGGAGACAAAGGAAGAGAGGGATGAAAGATGAAGCTGGAGAGATAAGGAGAGACAAGAAATAAAGAGTGTTGTTGACAGGCTGCATTACTTAAAATAAGGGCATTTGCATATCCAGGATGTTGGAGCAGATCATGTGGGCAAACTATTTCTCTGAACAATCATTTTCAGTAGTTACTGGAATGTCTGAGCTCTTCTCTGCCTGTGGTATTAATTATATGAGTTAATATTCATAGCTATTTTATGAGGTAGACACCATTATTTTCCCAATTAAATTGATGGGAACTGAGCATAGGCAGTTTAATAGTTTGCCAAGGTCATGAAGGAGATGCTAAATGACCCCGCCAGGATTCAAATTCAATTCAAAATATTGGAGAAAACACCAAATTTTTAACAGAGGCTCTCCCTAATCAATGGGATTAGGAGAAGCTTAGGAGGAACATTGAAAGATTCCACAAAAGCTTTATTACCTTATGAATACTTTTCTGCACTCATGTATTCATTTTTATAAAGTAGAACAATGGCATTTCTATTGCAATAAGAAATACAAAACAAGACAAAATGTGACTTCCTCCAACTTCTCCACATTAAGAGTTAGAAATGAATAAACTAGAATATTTTCTAATAGGTCTTCCCGTCATAGGTCTTTGCCACTAAGACCTTCCGGATCAGCAGTGACATCTCAAATATTGACTTTGGAGGAAACTGACCTGCTATGGAGACATGCACCACCTTCTCCACACTGAGTATTAGGTTTCTTATAACACAGGACACATCTGCTCTTGAACTTGTATCCATTGTGATAGATGATTCCACATGAAACAGTTCATTTTCTTCTATTTTCTTTTTCTCAAAGGCTGGTGAGATGTGTAGTCCTTGAAGGTCCTCCCATTGTACCTAAGGCTCTGGATACCACCCCACAGATGTGTAGGTTAAATTTAATGTCCCTTTTATTGTCAGGCTCAATGTGAATATGAGGAGCTGTACCCGAGAGTAGGAGAGACAAAAAAGTCGGAGAACATATGCATCTCTAAGAGTTTTCTTGCCAATTTACATTCTAACTAACTTCTATGAATCTCAGGGTTTTTTTATTTATAAAATAAGAGTTAGAAAAATAACTGGTTGCCAAATATTTGGAGAAAACAAATCGGCTGCATCAACATTTTAAAAGTACCCACATACGGAGCAGGTATGTATACTTTTCTTTGTCCTCCCTCTCAGTTGAAATGTTACCTATTATTTTATCTGATGATTCCTAAATTTGGGTAGAAGAACACTCTGATTTCATTTTCAGCCTCTAAATTTAAAGGAACACAACACTTTGTGGTTTTCTGTAGCAAACTGCTATTAATTTTACAAATATATTTTAATCTCTAATTCTAAAGAAGCTATTCTATTTTTTTAATTTTTTAAATTTATTTCTGAGAGAGAGAGAGAGAGACAGCATGAGCAGGGGAGGGTCAGAGAGAGAGGGAGATACAGAATCTGAAACAGGCTCCAGGCTCTGAGCTAGCTGTCAGCACAGCGCCCGACGAAGGGCTCGAACCCACGAACCTTGAGATCATGACCAGAGCTGAAGTCGGAAGCTTAACCGACTGAGTCACCTGGGCACCCCTAAAGAAGTTATTTTAGGGGTAAGAACTTCTTTTAATGTTGGGGATGCTACAAACGTCAATTTAGTACAAATCGACTAGTTTTAGGTGGCTACCTGGAATATTGTTATGAAATGGATTTCATAATTCAATCATTTAAGTTTATATCAACAAATTTAAATATAAATGCAACATGGAGCTAGTAGCTACCAATTTGGACAGTACAATTTGGGGAATAATGTAAGTTTTATTTATACATATGTCAGCCCATGTTACGGCTGCATGTTCCACTCCCATTTACATTTAGGAATGGCTTTGACATGCTGGTGTAAGTGTTGTGAAAGTGAAATGATATGTGTACCTTCTAGAATATTTCCCTCAAAAGAAGGATATACACTTTCTCCTTTCATTCTTTTCTGTCTCAAGGGCTGTAGTACAGAAAGTGTCTTTGAGTCATTTTCAAAGTGAATTTTGTGGATACAGCAAACATCAAGATGAGAGAAATATGTAAATTTCACAGTGTGCACTCACACTTCCAGTTCTAGATCCTTTCTCCATAAAACTCAGAAGAATATAAACTGGTTTCATCTACTATGTGTTGAAGTTCATTGTACAGTATTGTAGCATTCCATACAGTATTATGTATAGTAACCAATACAGTCTATCACACACCAAAAAATCAAATTTCCTGGTATAAAACTATCTCTGTTTGGGGTGGAATTTTGTCTTCTGATAGATATTTTAAATTCTGAAACTACAATAGCTATGCCTTTACTTGGATCCCTTTCTTTTTCTTTTATTTTTTAATGTTTTAGTTATTTCTGAGAGAGAGACAGACAGACAGCATGAGCAGGGAAGGGTCAGACAGAGAGGGAGACACAGAATCTGAAGCAGGCTCCAGGCTCTGAGCTGGCTGTCAGCACAGAGCCTGACGCGGGGCTCGAACCGTGAGATCATGACCTGAACCAAAGTCGGACGCTTAACCAACTGAGGCACGCAGGCGCCCCTATTTGGATCCCTTTCTGTACATGTAATTAGTAAAGATGAAATTATATTGGAATAAGTGAGTCCTAATCCAAAATGATTATGGACTATGTAAAGAGAAAGGAATTTTGACACAGACACACAGGGAAAAGGACCCTGTGATGACCGAAGCAGAGATTGGAAAGATACCATCAAATCCAAGGAGTGCCTGAGGCCACCAGAAGCTGGAAGAGGCAAGGAAGCATTCTCCTCAGATTATTCCATGGGATCATAACCCTAATGACACCTTGATTGTGGACTCTTGGCCACCAGAATTGTGAGAAAATAAATTTCTATTGTTTTGGGACCATCCACTTTGTCATAATTTTTATGACGGTCCTTCTATGAAGTTAATGAAGGAAAATTACCTAATGTCATCTGATATTGCACAGACGGCCAGGTCCTGAAGAAACAGCAAGAGGTAACTGGTCAATAGTATGTAAAACCAGTGATGACTTAGCTGGCACAGTGGTATCATCCAGTGCCGGTACTGATGCATGGAATTTTCAGAATACAATGACTTTGAAAATCAGTAGAGGATCAAGGTTGTGAGGATAAGCTCTAGGGTCAAAGGGTTACACATGTACTTGCTGACACAATTGAGCCAGTGTGTCTAATGACTCAATCTCTCTGTGCTTCCATTCACTGTTTTTTTAAACCAGGATAAAATTAGTCTCAACTCATATGAACAGTATAAAATATTACTCCATATAAAGTGCTTACAAGGTTGTAATGAATACATATTATTTATCGTAAAGAGTCAGTTAACTAAGGATACAAAGAAAAGATGGTCTTGATTGCTGGGATCCTTCCATTTGAAAGGCTGTCCCATTGTATTTCTTGTAGTCAGGATACCTGCTAAGAGTTGAAGGGAAAGTGATTGTGGATGGGTAGTTTCTAAAGACAAGATTATAGTTAGCAGGTCTTTGTAGAAAGGCAATAAATCCTTAACTTGATTCCGATTTTCTGGAGACAGAAGAATAAAGTTGTATTTCAAATTATGCCATTCTGTTGCCTTATTAAATGTGTGGGTTAAGGGTAGAACAAAACCTCTGGGTCCAGCATCGATTAAAAATAGGAATAGAAATAAGATGGAAATAAGAATAGAATACGGATGGATGATTTCACAGGCTTGAAACATGTATTCATGGTGTTGCCTTGCTCATTAAGTTAGGAATTACCAAGTCAAGACTGAGGAGTCAAATTGGAGAAAAGTTTGTCAGCAGGAGAGGAAGCCAGGTCACGATGGTTCTCCTACTATCGCCGGTTTCTAACTGGCATACTTGAGGTCTGCATGGTTTCTGACATACCACATCCTGACTTTAAAATACTTTTACCCTAAATAAATAAATAAGTTAATTAATTAATTAATTAATTATTTTTTTTGCCTATTTTGAGACTCTGTGATTTTTATTGTCTTATGACCATGGAAGGGAGAGAAAACCTATAGTTTTCACCTTTATGTGACCATCTGATTGTGTCACCTAATATCAAAACCTTCAATTTTATTTATTATACCTTAGAAAATATTTTGGATAAGTTTCCAACCTACAGTTGTGGTTTCCCTAATAGTTATTGACTGATGGATTTCCTTACCTGTACCCTACAAGTGTCAAGCTAGTTTGGTAGTAGAGGGCAGTGATGCTTGTCACTTTTAAGTACAATTTACGGTAGGTGTTCTTGTTATCCACAATCTCATGGATATTGAAACATGGATATTGAGTTGGTTGTTTTGACTCAACGTATAGTGGAATCTTTTCTCTAGGAGATAGTTCAGTACTATGGAGTTGCCTGCAGAGACCGCATTTCTATCAGGGACTGATTACTGACCATGGACACAATGTTATTCCTCCAGGAAGGAAAAACACTTTAAAGAAGTTCATGCGAGAAATCACAGTGTCTAAGCAAATCACAGGAAAATATTAGTTACCCAGCTAGAGAAAATCAAGGACTTGGTCTGAAGATCTGTCACAAATTAAAACTATAATGCCACACAGCACTAGACACTACATTGCAGTATATATAGGATTGCACTTAAATCAATCCATGCCAGGAAGAAGCACAGAAAGTCATGAATATTTCATCTGGAGGCAGTAAGAGCCCTGAATCAGCATAGGACTTTATTTTTCTGATTTATAACAGCCTGATTTATGAGATATCAGGCTCAAAAATGGGATGGTTCTCATTATTATCAACAAAATATTCCAAAAAAAGCAGCTCACTTACATTTAATAGGCACAAAGTCATTTGAGGGGATAACTGGATTCTTCAAACATATTTGTGATCACTTATCATGTCAATATTTATATACAAGCTTATATTATAGTAGGCCACAAGGTGTTACAATTTCTTAAGAATTTAGCAGTACATCTCTTTTCACTAATTTCAAATGTGAAAGATTGTATCTGCAAATATTGTATTTGGTTGGAATATAACTTCCAGATATTTCTACCTCCCACAGGGAACAAGAAAAGGGAAACAAATTTTTGTGGTTGGTTTGAGAACTTCTGGGCTTCAGAAAAAGATGTGTACAATTCAAGGGTATTGTTTACAATATAAGTCCACAGTGCAAATTAAAGAGCTTAGCACAGGGTTTATAGCAGTTTAATTAAAAAAAAAAATGTACTTGGGTAGGGAATACAACTTATCTTGCATATATGATTTGGAAAAATCAATGAAGAGCTGTATCATAAAACTTCATCAATGAGATGCAAGAGATTGTATAGTAGATTCTAAAAATTGTGTCAAGAAATTAACCGTTTTTGAAGCTCAAAAAATTTCAAGAACACCACGATATCAGGGTTTAGTGTCAAGAGCTTCAAGATAGAAGAGTGTAAAGTTGTTTTCTATTCAGTGGTAGAATTAATCTGAGCAAAGTACAAGTAAGTCAGATATAAAGAAAATTGAGATGATCCTAAGTTATGACATATTTTTATTAAAGAAGCAAAGTAGCAAGGAGCTCTCAGATTCAAACCTTCGGTAAGGGTTTACCCAAGGTTTAAGAAATGTTTGTAGGACTTCTAGAAATGGATGTCTAACACCTGTCATGATGTTGCTTAGGAAGTTATAATAGCACCTGGGTGGCTCAGTCGGTTAAGCGTCCGATTTCAGCTCAGGTCATGATCTCACGGTTTGTGGGTTAGAGCCCCGCGTCGGGCTCTGTGCTGACCCCTAGCTCAGAGCCTGGAGCCTGTCTTCAGATTCTGTGTCTCCCTCTCTCTCTGACCCTCCCCTGTTCACGTTCTCTCTCTCTCTCTCTCAGAAATAAATAAAACGTTTTAAAAAAGGAAGTTATAATAGAGTATAATAGAGTGAAAGATCCCTGCTCAAAAGGCAACACTTAATGAATGGATGAATATAATTGGCCTCATTCATGCCTATTTAGTGCTTGATTAAATGCCTCTAGTGCAGTTACACTTATTTGCTTACAGACACTTGTGGTGAGGAACTCCAGCATACTTGCCTGAAGAAGATTTTCTCATAACACAGGAAGGAATCTCAGAAGGAGGCAAGTGTTCTCTCCACGACTCAGCAGAAATATTACCAGAGGATATGTGGATCAACGTGTCTGGTTACAAAAATGTTTATTCCAAGAGGTTTTAAAAGTTTGCAGGTATGTCCCTTTGCAATTTCCCCTCCTTTAATATATGAGGAATTATATAAGAACACATGCTTTATTGCATAAACATTGATTATATGTTACTTATACATATGTAGAATTGCTACTAAATAGGAGGCAGGAGCATTTGCACACAGGTCAGGGAGTTCTGGAGGGGAAAAAAAGTCCTTCCTTTTGGAAGAAGGTCAAGAATATTATTGGATCCTTTGTTAGGTTCAGTTAGTTTCTCTTAAGTCCATTGTTAAAAGAGATGATACAAAAACTCATCATCTGGGCTCAGTAAAAGGCCCTAAGTTGTTTATAGAGAAAATGCTGTTTCAGCCTCAATGTATGGCAGGAGTGAGATCGCAGGGGACAAATTATGCAAGGATCTGAACAAACAAGGATGTTCTATTAAGAGTGAGCAAGACCACATTTGACTGTGCTATTTATTCCCAGAGTGTGCAGCAGTGAGGTACAGAAAACCTACCTGATGCCAGGCTAGTCAGAAACTTTCTGGTTCTTTTTAGCTCCTTCCAAGAGTTAGGAGATAGACTAAAATATATTTCTGGATTTTTTTCTCAGATAGAACATACTATAATGCCTATTCTTTCTTTTCTTCAGAAAAGAATTTTCTGAACAACAATTATGTTGACAAAGGAAAAATGAAAATTGATTTTCACTACTACCCAAAAATGATGGGACACACTAATTAGATTTGTTTTATGCATTTAATTTTCTTGGCATTCAATCATAGTGTTTGTATAGATTTAGTCACTTCTATCCATATATACCAATATTTTAGACTCCTGCTGGAAAAAATAATGCAATTTGCACAGGAGTTTTCATTGCAGTGACTCATCTGTGACCAACATTTCACATTGTGCTTCATTGTAGAATGTGGAGCCTTCAAAGAAACAACCATACTCCCCTTTATCTGAAGGTAGAATGGGGTGGATCCTTAGGGCAACAAACCCTTTGGTAATATTCTCCTTCAGGAACTCTGTCCTCCCTTGGTACTCTTGCATCTGGTGCTCCAAATGATCCTGGGAAGTCCTATATTGATGCACCAGGCCTGAAAGATCATTCCGGTACCATGTCACTTCCTTATTCTGAGCATCCATTGATGGGCTGAGGTGACAGGACAGCACAGCCTCCTCCCCAACCAAGGCAGTGACTGGTGCACTTGGTCCTATCACGTGGAATTGCCCTGGAAGCAAGTTTTAAAACAATGAAATCATCACTGAGACAGTGACAACATGGTCATGAGCATCTAATCAGTAAAAAGTTAGACCAGTTTAATTAGCATAGCAAACTGTAGCCAATTAATGAACAGATTTAATATAAAGATGTCCATGGAGCGCCTGGGTGGCTTAGTCGGTTAAGCGTCCGACTTTCGCTTGGGTCATGATCTCGCGATTCGTGGGTTCGAGCCCAGCGTCGGGCTCTGTGCTGACTGCCAGCTCAGAGCCTGGAGCCTGTTTCAGTCTGTGACTCCCTCTCTCTCTGACCCTCCCCTGCTCATGCTGTCTCTCTCTCTCTCTCTTCTAGAAAAAAAAAAGTTATTAAAAAAAAAGATGTGCAAATACACTATTAGTATAAAGGATAACATAGGACATGATGCCAATGTGCTACACTCAACACTCATATGATCTTAACAAAGATATAATTGTGTTTTCCCTTTTCCAGCATCACTCATCATCAGGGAAATTCAAATCAAAACCACACTGAGATACCACCTCATGCTGGTCACAGTCGCTAAAATGAACAAATCAGGAGACTATAGACATTGGTGAGGATGTGTAGAAACAGGCACCCTTCTACACTGCTGATGGGAATGTAAACTGGTGCAGCCCCTCTGGAAAACAGTGTGGAGGTTCCTCAAAAAATTAACAACAGAACTCCCCTATGACCCAGCAATAGTATAGGGGAGTTACCCAAGTGATACAGGAGTCCTGATGCAGAGGGGCACATGTACCTCAGTGTTCATAGCAGCACTTTCAACAATAACCAAATCATGGAAAGAGCCTAAATGTCCAGCAACTAATGAATGGATCTAGGATTGGAATTCAAATTATATAAATATCCTTGTTTATATCATAAAAACTCCATGTGTTATAGAATATTATTCTCACTTAACAGATGAGAATATTGAGTTGGTCAATAATTAATAGTTGAGTCAGTGATTAATGAATTGAGTGAGTAAATGATAAATTGTCACTAAATATTTAATTACAAATAAATTATTTAAGAATGCTAATAGTAACATCTAAATGTTTCCTTGCTTTAAACTATGTTCTAAATAATATAATGTAACTAATAATTAAATATAATATGAAACTATTAAAAATTAAGTGTTTGTATTGAGAAAAATAAAACAATATTTATAATATTTCACATTTTAGAACATAAGTATGAGATCTTGTGTACAACATAATTTTTTTAGAATATCACATCAATAAAAAAATAAATTTGAGGGAGTTAAGATGGTGGATAAGTAGAGTGCTGGATTTTCCTTGACCCTCAAACACAGCTATACTGAGATCACATCACTTGCAACACCCAGAAAATCAATCTGTGGAGTGGTAAAAGGATATCCACAGTTAGAGACAGCTTGGCAGGAACAATGTGTATATGTGAATTAGGGGAGATAAAACAGCACAGCAACACAGGAGAGGGGACCCCTTCTGTGTAGAGACAAAAGTGAGAGAAAGAGAGAGCGCCGGAAAAAGTCAGCATTGAGTTAGCACATAAAGAAATCTTCTCCGGACTATGTACTAAAGAAGAAATACAGAGCGCCAGTTTCTATTTTGCAAACAGCTAAGGCTTAGAGATTTCAAAAGTGAGTGACTTTCTCCAGACTGAAGCTGGGAGCAGTGGTGTGCACTCTGGGGGAGCAGGGAGCTGGCACCGGAGCACTGGATCAGATCTCAGGGGCCCAACGGAAGAAGATAGAACCCCTCCTTGAGTACTGCAGGAAGAGGGTTTATTGCCTCCCCAAGGACAAAAGACCCTGCAGGTGCCAGACAAAGGCCTTTCATCAGCAGGGCAGAGTGGCTCTACAGCAGAACAGCTTCCATGCAGTGTGGGTTCTTTTAAGAGTTCTGGGTTTGAATTCCAGCTAAGCACCTAGAAGCCGTGGGAGGACTGTGGAGCAGGGCAAACTGACCTCCTCACTACTCTGTGAGGGCTTCCTGAACAGCACGGTTTGAGACACCCAGTCTAGGGAGATGAGATTGGATTGTTGCCACTTTTCTCTCCATCACCAACACTGTGCGACTTGGGAGAACAGTACAAACACTCCCCTCCTCCCTATGTCCCTTGTAGTAGGGACCACTGACACCAAATACACCCCCTCCACACACACAAACTGCCTTTCTACTGCAGCAAAACTGATACTAAGCCAACCAGTGGGTCTCTTCCAGCAAGCACAGCCACCTGTCCCAGGCATCAATTGATAACTGCTTATTTTGTTGTTTCTTTTTCTTTTTCTTTTTCTTTTTCTTTCTCTTTTCTTTTCTTTTAGATTCAGGCTCAATCTGATATGATTTCTGATATATATCAGAATATATATGTATCAGACATTTTTTATTCTCTTATTTTCCCACCCTTTCTCTTTTTTCTTTACTTTCCATTCTCTTTTTCTGGGTTTAGACTTAAAGTTTTTTATTCTTTGGTATTCTTTTCTCCACCCCTCCCACTTTTTTTTTCTTTTTACGTGATCAGGTTTTTCACCCATTTTCTTTTTTCTCCAAGGCAACTTCAACAAAAAAATAATAGCACACCTGCTTAAAGGTCCAAATGCTCTACCACGACAAGCAAGGAGGAGCTCTGCAGATGACTGACCAATGGGATAGAGCAGCTGAAATGCAATGACCCAGTGCACACAACATTTGCAAAAATTCACATCTAGATACTAACAAATCAAATTCAATAGTATATGAAAAGTATTATCCATCATGATCAAGTGGGATTCATTCCTGGGCAGTAGAGATGGTTCAATATCTGCAGGTCAATCAATATGTAGATCCTGTCAATAGATTCAGAAAAAAAAACATTTGACACAATACAGCATTTTTTCCTGGAAAAAAAAAAAAACAACCTCAAGAAACTGGACAGAAAGAACATTCCTTAAAATAGTAAAAACTTTATATGAAAGGGCCTCAGCTAATATCATCTTCAATGGGGACAATTGAGAGCTTCCCCCCTAAGATCAGGAACCCAACAGGGATATCTACTCTCACCACTGTTCTTTAACATAGTGTTGGAAGTCCTAACCTCAAGAATCAGACAACAAAATGAAGCAATATGAAATAAAAGACATCCAAATTGTTTAAGTAGAAGTCAACATTTTACTCTTCACAGATGATATGACATCCTACATGGGTCTATCCTACCCAAAAGAATCTATCAAAAAACTGCTAGAGCTGATACATGAATTCAGCAAGATCACAGGATATAAAATAAATGTACAGAAATTGGTTGCATTTCTATACAGCAATAAAGAGGCAACAGAAAGAGTGATCAAGGGATCAATCACAATTAAAAAATAGAACTACATAAGCATCACCCCAGCCATTGTACTACTAGGTAATTACTTGGAGGTTATAAAAATGTAGGTTTGAAGAGACACATAAAGCTCAATGTTGATAGCAACACTATCAACAAGATCCAAATTATAGAAAGAGCCCAAATGTTCATTGACTGATCAATGGATAAAAATGAAGTGATACATATATACACAATGAAATACTCTTTGGTGATCAAAAATAATTAAATCTTCAGTATTGCAATGACAGGAACGGAACTGGAGTATATTATGCTAAGTGAAATAATCCAGTCAGAGATAAATAGTTATCATATGATTTCACTCATACGTGGAATTTGAGAAACTCAGCAAATGAATGAAAGGGAAGGGAAGGAAAAATAAGATAATAATAGAGATGAGATTAGATGAGTCTTTTATGGTTTCATAAGAGAACAAATTGAGGTTTGCTGAAGTGGGTGCCTGGGTAAAATGGATGACAAGCATTAAGGGGGACAATTTTGGGGAAAGCTCTGGGTGTCATATGTAAGAGATGAATCATTGGGTTCTATTCCTGAAGGCACGAATACACTGTATGCTATCTAATTCAAAAATACATTTGGAACTTTAAAAATAGTAAATGAATGAATGAATGAATGAATGAATACATTTTACGTGGTTTATATCTTTAAAAGGCTACATAATCTTTTGTTCCAGTATTGAAAATCAAATTTGTGTGTTTTTTATCTTTATTTATTCATTTCTGAGAGACAGAGAATGGAGAGGGGCAAATAAAGAGGAAGAATGGGTCTCCCAAGCAGTCTCCATGCTGTCATCACAGAGCCTGACGTGGGGCTCCATGTGTAATCCCATACCATGAGATCATGATCTCAGTGGAAAATTAAGAGTCAAACATTTAAATAACTGAGTAAGCCCGGGGCCCCCAAAATATTTCTTTCTTAGGATGTAGTGGCTCTCATTTGGAAATGTACACATCGAAAATGATAACACGACTTTTGCTTTGTTGCTGTTTATGTTTAACCTAGGCATGCAGGCATGGCTCCAATTTCTAGTGCTCACGTGTCAGAAATGTAAGGAAAATTATACTTTTCTTTTTTTTTAATGTTTTTTTTTTTATTTATTTCTAAGAGAGAGAGAGAGAGACAGCGTGAGCAGAGGAGGGTCAGAGAGAGAGGGAATCACAGACTGAAACAGGCTCCAGGCTCTGAGCTGGCAGTCAGCACAGAGCCCGACGCGGGGCTCAAACCCACGAACTGCGAGATCATGACCTAAGCAAAAGTCGGACGCTTAACGGACTAAGCCACCCAGGTGCCCCAAATTCTACTTTTCTTTGAATAGAAGCAATTAACTGAGATGATCAACCAAATAATTAGTGAATTTAAAACAAAGTACTGTCAAATTATTTTACTTAAAGGCAAGTTTTTCTCATATATTTTGAGATGTGCATGTAATGGATTGATCCACCTTGGTTGGAAAAGTGTGTGAGGTTTCCTGGTTTCTTGAGATCTTACTGATTGATTGTTACATGGCCAAGTTCCTTATAGATTGCTTGTTATTGCATTCTGGTTTGCTATTTATTATATTTTTTTTAAAGTTTATTTATTTATTTTGAGAGAAATGGAGCACAGTTATGGGAGAGGCAGTGAGAGAGACCCCAAGAAGGCTCCACTCTGACAGGGCAGAGTCAAATGAGAAACTAGATCTCAGGAACTCTGAGATCATGACCTGAGTCAAGATCAAGAGTTGGACACTTAACCAACTGAGTCACCCAGGCGCCCCTAGTGCTAATTGTTAATAAAACTATTAATTTATTTTTTAAGGAATAATTGACATACTATGTTGTATTAATTTCAGATGTATACCATACTGATTTGATATTTACATACATAAAAGAATGTTCACCAAAATGTGTAATTGGCCCTATTCCATTTGCTGTAAATTATGTTCCCATGTCTTTTATAACTGAAATACGGTGCCTCTTAATCTCCTTCATTTTTCATCCATTTAAACATCTCATATCTGCTGAGAACCATCAGTTTGTTCTCTGTAACTAGCAGTATGTTTCTGGGTTGTTTGGTCTTTTTGTTTTGTTTTGTTTTTGTTTTTTGTTTCCTAGATTCCACTTATAACTTGTATGGTATTTGTCTTTTTCTGTCTCACTTACATCTCTTAGAATAGTAACATCTGGCTCCAACCATGTTTTCATAAGTTTCAAGATTTTATTCTTTCTTATGGCTGAGTATTATCCCATTGTGTGTGTGTGTGTGTGTGTGTGTGTGTGTGTGTGTGTGTGTGTGTAGAACTTCTTTCTTTATCTATTTACCTATTAACAGACATAAAATGTTTCCATATTTGGAAAATGTAAAAGAAAAATGCTGCAACTAATATAAGAATGCATATGTATTTTCAATATGTGGTTTTATCAAACTCTTAGAAGTATACTACTGAATCATATGGGATTTCTATTTTTTTAAATATTCCGAGGAGCATCCATACTCTTTTCCATAGTATCTTTATCATTTAAATTGTCACCTGCAGTGCCTGAAGACTTCCTTTTCTCCACATCTTCACCAATACTTGCTATTTCTTGTCTTTTTGATGCTACCTATTCTGACAGGTGTGAACTAGTATGTCATTGTGGGTTTGATTTGCATTTCCGTGATTGTGAGTGATTTTTAGCATCTTTTCACATGCCTATTGGACATCTGTATGTCTTCTTTGGAAATATCTGTCTAGGTCCTCTGTACATTTTGTAATTCATATATTTCCAATGTATTGAGTTGTAGGAGTTTTTCATATATTTGGAAGTTATCCATTATTGGATATATCATTTGAGAGTATCTTCAACTCTGTAGGTTGCTTCTTTGTTGTATTGTTTATTTTTCTTTGCAAAACCTTTTTATGTTAAAGTAGTCTAATTTATTTTTTGTTTATCTTATCCTTGCCTGAGAAGACAGATTCAAAAATATCAGTAATATTAATATTACAATGCTTATCATTTACATTTTTCCAGAAGCTTTGTCATTTTCTATATTACAATTAAGTTTATAAATATTTTGAGTTTATTATTGTATATGAGCATAAGACACTTTTTCCCACTCTATATGCTTGCATCTTTTATGTAAAATAATTGGCCAAATAAGTGGGGTTTATTTTCTGGCTTTCTTATCTACGTATCTTTTTAAAAATATTTAAATTTTAATTTTAAAAATGTATTTATTTTTGAGAAAGAGAGAAAGACCAGGAAAGGGGCAGAGAGACAGGAATATGGAAGATCCAAACTGGGATCTGCACTGACAACAGAGAAATAATTTCCTAAGCTGAAGTCAGAAGCCTTTTTCTTTTTTTGTTTTTTTCTTTTAGAGAGAGAGACAGAGAGAAAATATGAACAGGGAACAGGGGCAGAAGGAGAGCAAGAGAGAATCTTCTTAAGCAGATACCACACTCACTGCAGAGCCCTGTGCTTGGTTTCATCCCTTGACCTGGAATTAGGACCTGAGCCAAAACCAAAAGTCAGACACTCAAATAACTGAGTCACACAGTCACCCCTGTGTCTATTTTTATGCCAATACTATACCTTTTAAATTAATATAACTTTTTAATGTAGTTTGAAATCAGGAAACTTAAGAGCTTTGATTTTCTCTCATTTATTTGTGGGTAGGGCTTTGGAGTCATCTGTGATTTTATACCAATTTTAGTATTATTTCTTATAGTTCATAGGGATTTCAATGACCTTGTAGATTACTTTGGGTAGTATAGAAATTTAACAATGTCAACAGTTTTCAGAGAACAGGCCTTTTACCTCCTTGATTAAATTTATTCCTGGGCATTTTATTCTTGATGCAATGGTAAATGGGATTGTTTACTGAATTTCTCTTTCTGATAGTCATTATTAATGTATAGAAATGCAACGTATTTCTGTATACCAATTTTGTATACTGAATCTTCGATTTGTGTATTAATTCCAACAGTTTTTTGGTGGATAAATTAGGTTTTTCCATATATAGTTTCATGTCGTTTACAAACCATGACGATTTCACTTCTTTTCCAATTTGGATGCACTTTATTTTGGTATATTGTTGTTGGTAAAACTTCCAATGCTACATCAAATGAAAGTGACAAGACTGGGTATTCTTGTCCTGTTTATGATCTTAGAGGCAAAGCATTTAGCTTTGTCCCATTGAATGTGATGTAAGTTCTGTATTTGTCATATACAAACCTATGTTGAGATATGTTAACTCTGTATGGAGTTTGTTGAGAGTATTTTTTTTTCAAAGGTTTTTTGTTGGGGCATCTGGGTGGCTGAAGCAGTTAAGTGTCCATCCGTTGACTTTAGCTCAGGTCATGATTTCAATTTCCGAGTTCTAGCTCACATCTCTTGGGATTCTCTGTCTTCTCTCCATTTGCCCCTCCCCAACTCATCCTATTTTTCTCTCTGTCTCTCAGGAATGAATAAACGTTAAAAAATAAAAAAAAGAAGTAAAAGATTTTGTAGAATTCACCTGTGAAGCCATCTGGTCTTGGAGTTCTGTTTGTTAACAATTTTATTATGGGCTTAATTTTCTTACTCATAAATGGTTTGTTCATATTTTCTATTTATTCCTGATTCAGTCTTGGAACACTCTATGATTTTAGGAATTTATACATTGCTTCTATGTAGTTCTATTTGTTGATGTATGATTGCTGTAGTTTTTTATGATCCTTTGTATTTCTACAGTATCAGTTGTGAATTATTTTTCATTTATGATATTTTTGGCTCCTTTTTTTTCTCTTGATAAATGTGGCTAACGATGAACTGATTTTGTTGATCTTTGCAAAGAATCAGTAACTACTTTCACTGATCCTTAGTAGTTTGCTTTTGTATCTATTTCATTTATGTCCACTTATCTTTCCTTTTAATTATTTCCTTCCTTTTTCTATCTTTGGGCCGTATTTGTTCTTCTTTGTTCCAGGTCTTGTATATGTAAAAGTATGTTGTTTACTCTACATCTTTTTATTGATGTAGCTCTATCACTACACACTCCCCCTCTTAGAAGTCCTTTTGCTACGTACAATAAATTTCGGATTTTTCCCAAAGACGTTTTGTGTGATTTAAATAATCTTACATTTCTTTAAAATTATTTTGCAACCTAGTATACGATGTATCCTGGAGAATGTACCATGTGCACTTGTGAAGAATATGTATTCTGCTGACTTGGGGTGGAATATTGTGAATATATTTATTAAGTGATTTAGTCTAACATGTCGTTGAAGACCAAGATTTCCCTTACCAGTATTCTATCTGGATGTTCAATTCATTGATGTGAGTGGGTTGTCAAGGTCTTCCACTATTATTATTGCATTACTCTCACTATTTCCTTTCTGTATGTTAATTTAGGTTTATACACAATTAAGTGAAGCTATATTGGATGAATAAATATTTACAATTGTTATATATTCTTTTTGGATCAATCCTTTCATCATTATGTAATTTGTTCTTTACTCTTGTTACAGCCTTTAAAAACAGTCTAAGTTATCTAATACAAATATTTGCTACTCTTTATTTCTTTTAATTTCCATTTGCATGAAATTTTTTTTCCAGCCTTCCCTTTCAGTCTGTGTGTCTTTAAAATTAAATTAAGTCTCTTGTAGTAGTATATACATGGGTCTATTTTTTTAATCCATGCAGTCATCCTATGTCTTTTGATTTGTGTCTTTAATTCACTTATAATTAAACTAATTATTCGTAGTTAGGATCTTAATGCAATGTTTGATGTTTACTGTAATTCTTCTCTTTTCCTTTCTTCTTGTCTTGCTATATATCCTTGCAACTCGATGACTAACTTGCCTTAGCATTAAGTTGGATTCTTTGTCTTTATTGTTTTAACGTTTTTTTTATTTTTTTTTGACAGAGAGAGAGAGAAAGCATGAGCAGAGGTGGGTCAGAGAGAAAGGGAGACAGAATCTGACACAGGCTCCAAGCACAGAGCTGTCAACACAAAATTTAATGCAAGGCTGGAACTCACCAGCTGTGAGATCATGACCTGGGCTGAGGTCAGACACTCAGCTGACTGAGCCACCCAAGTGCCTCTGGATTCCTTTGTCTTTACTGTTTATGTATCTTTTCTATACTTTTGCTTTTTGGCTACCATGAGATAGGTTCATATATGTCAATCTATGTATTTACCAGACTATTTTAATTTAGTGTCACTTAAGTGGGAACACGAGAAGCACAAACTTTAACTCCTCCTCCATGTTTTCTGTTTTGATGTCATTTTTTCATCTCTTTAGTTTATGTATCCCTCAACTATTCTAGACATAGTTGATTTTACCACATATGTGTTTGACTTTATTAGTAGCATTATATGTATTCAGCCCACTACTTGCTATCTTATTGCTTTTACCACTGAAATTTTGTTTCCTGAATTCTTTCTTTTCTAATTATTATCTTTGCTTATCTGCATAAAGAATTCTTTTGAATAATTCTTATGAACCTGGTTTAGCGGTGATGAACTCCATTTGAATCTCCATTAGATTTTTCTTATCTAGAATACTATCTCTTAAATTCTGAATGATAATTTTGCCAGGTAGAGTATACTTGGTTGGAATTTTTTCCTCCCCCCACCCTTTTATCATTTTGATATATCATGCCACTCTTTTCTGGCCTACAATGTCTGCTAAAAAGGTAGCTGATAGTGTTATAGTGATTCCTTTACATGTAACTAATTACTATTATCCTACTGCTTTTTTAGATTCTGTCTTTTTCTTTCATTTTTGACATTTTAATGATGGTGGATCATTATCCATGATGGTGGATATCTCTTTGACTTTATCATTTCTGGGATTTTGTGTGTAACCTGGACCTCAGTGTCTTTTTTTTTTTTCTCCCCAAGTTATAGAAGTTTTCAGATATTATTTATTCCAGTATATTTTCTGCCCTTTTCTCTCTCATTCATTTCCTTTTGGAATATACAGAATGTGAATTTTAATGTGTTTGATGTCATCTCTGAAGTCTCTTAAACTATCCTTATTATTTATTTCTTTTTGTTTCTCAGTTTGGTGAATTCCACTTCCCTGTCTTTCAGAATGGTGAAGCATTCTTCTGTATCATGTAATCTGTGGCTTATAGACACTAGTGTATTTCTTTTTAAATTTATGTTATTTTATTCTTTGGATCTGATTGGTATTTTCTTATATTTTATATATGTTTGTTGAAATTCTCACTGTGTTCATACCTTTGTCTCCTGAATTTGGTAAGCATCTTTGTGGGCAAACCCTTTAAAAGAAGGTTTTCCTCTTCCTATAGTTCTGTCATTGTCCTGGGTGTAGTCCCTAATGTTTTTCAAATACAGAAGTTTGAGGAGCTTATCTGTCCTGTGCAGAATTTAAGGGTTTGGGTCCCTAATGTGGAGCTCAAAATTCTTGCTTCTCCTGGAAGTTTCATACATTTGAGACACATCCTGACTATGGAATGCCATGCCAGGGGTGTTTTCTTTTTCCTCTTCATTCCCTCTGTCTTTCTCTCTCTCTCTCTGCAAGACTGTTACTTTCTCTCTTCTACCTCGCTCAGTGGTGTCCCTTGTGAAGACTCTGTTAACCAGTTTCTACGTCTCCTTTAGAGGGGGTTATTCTATATCTGGTTAGAGATTTGTTTGTGCCCATGGGAGGAAATGAGTTAAGGATCATCCTTTGCCACTGAATCTTTTTCTTTTTAGTTTTTTTCTATGTGTGTGGAGAAGATGTTCTGTGTTGGCAGGAAAATTTATTTTTTAAGCATTTCCCCAAGAGTAATCAAAATTTCCTCTACTATTTTTGAATGCAAATGAAACTTATACATAAAATACCTCAAATTCCAACAATGTCCACCCCTACAATTTAAAACTTTCTTGTTGTAAACCTGTCAAGAGAACAGCAATTATTAAATACCATACAGTATCTCCATTTGGCTAATTGAGTTTCTTTACTTCTTATTTGTAGTTCAAGATTTTCTTTGTACAAGTAATGTATCTATTTTTGTACAGTCAGAAATACAAAGATAGTAACAAAAGTACCTATCTGATCAAAGTAAAATAAACATAAAAATTTAATTCCATCTTTGCAGAACTTGCTTTTTTTTTTTGCTCCATGAATATTTAAGTCTAATACAGTCTCTTTCTTTGAAGACACTATAAAGAAATGCATATGATTCATCAGAAAACAAATTGGGCATCAAGCAGATACCAAAAGAATGTCTTCTCTTTCAACATATATCCATTCAAATTTAATTATTCAGTATTTAGTATGTCATGTTATAATCAAAAGTATGAAAAAAACTGATACAAGGTAAGAAAATAGCAGTCAAGTATTTCATTGGTTCTTTTTTTTTTTTTTTTTTTTTTTTTTTTTTTT